>NC_090394.1:47541307-47623807 GCF_036365525.1 Heterodontus francisci
GCACGAACATTGCACCAGGACAGACGACGGGGGCCGCCATGAGGCCTGACCGCTGTCGGCAATATCGGGCCAGGCCCTCCCAGTGTCGGGGTGTGTGGAGCCCCTCACCCAGAGGCATTCCCTCCACCAGGACCCCGACGTCAGGGGGTCTGTAAAATTCAGCCCACAATTTCCAAATTAACGGATGACAGCAAATTCATGGTGCGGGGGAGGCATTGGTGGGGAAGGCGGAGGGCAACACCGCCTCGTCCCTCTATCGTACCCCAGCTGAATTCAACAGCAGGCAAGCAATTAACTGCCCACTGTCGGGGACATCTTCCCCAAGAGACAACCGCCCTAAGAGCTCCAGCCAATCAGAGAGCCAGCAGTGCCACCAGGAGTGGTGGCTGCTGTTGGTGCTGCAGGAGGCCCAGAGCAGCGAAGATGGAGGATACTCTGGGACCAAGGTAATTGGGGTTGGGGTCATCAGGGCCAATAAAGCAGGCCCCAGCAAGGGGGTTGGTGGGTGTTGTTGATGAGTGCAAGGGGCGATCTTAGCATGGGGTGGCCATCGCTGCCGGGGTAGGCCCTCCATGGGCCATGGATTTCCCCCAGAGGAGGCCACCAGGGGAGACGTGGCAGAGTCGCCATGCGGCAGCAGGCCCCTCCAATGTTGGCTAAGTGGCTTAATTGTCCTCCTAGTGGACTTCCTGTCCACCAGGGTGCCTGCTGCAGACAAAATGGCATGGCAACAGGCGAACGTCAGGCACACTGCCCAACACCACCCCGCGCCATTTTATATGCCCACCCCCTTGCCCCCTAACCTGTCTCCTCCAAGGGCTGCATAAAATCCAGCTCTATGTTTCCACTTGTGGGGAAGAACAAAACTAGAGGAAAGGCTAGATAAGTGTCTGAGGGAGAAGGGAATAGAATGTTATGCAGATAGTGTTAGATGAGGAGGCATGGCAGGAGACTCGAGTGGAGCATAAATGCTGAGTTGAACTGGTTGGGCCAAATGGCCTGTTTCTGTGCTGTTTATTCTATGTGCAATATAAAAATCACACAAAGCTAAGAAATATTTGGAATGGTCTACCATGTAAGGTCATGGAAAGCAAAACATATTAGAGTAGTTCAAGGTGAACTGAAATACTCGAAGTGCAGCTTGAAGAGTTGGATGTCCTATTGATGCACTTGACGTTTTTGAATGTTTTATATATTTTATAAATCTATCAAGAAACATTGGGATTATGTTAAAATGGTGTTTACAGATTGGAGTCAAAAGGTGGCAACTCTTTGCATCAAGGTTCATTCATTTCGCAACTTAAGTAAAAACAGAAACTATGGGCTGAATTTTGTCAGCCACGAAGCTGTCCCGCTGCTGGAGCTAAAAGTGGGAGCTGCCCCTGCTTCGTCGGGCAGCAGGATCCTGGTGTGGCATTTGCCACTGTCGGCCAATTAACAAGCCACTGCCAGGGCCACTTAGAGGGCCAGCAGCTCAGCAGCCTCGGTGGTAACACCGATAGAGGTGGGCACTGCTGAGACTGCAGCATGACGCAGAGGGTGCCACAATACTGAGGTGCCCTCGAAGACAGATAAGTTCACTTGTGGTAGTCAGGGCCAGCCAGGCAAGCACTGACGATCAGGGATTGCAGATGGGGGTTATTGCAGTGGCAGCAAGTTAGGTGCGGGGGAGAGTCTCCGCTGGGAGGCCGTCAGGCCCTCCTAATGTGGGGAAAATGCCCAGGGGGCGGGAAACAGTCCTGAATTGAGCCCTTTCAGCAAGGCATTACTTATTTACATATTTAAGGGGTCAATCTGGGTTGCCTAAATTAAAGGCCCACGAGCATAGCTATGGGACCAAAGCCTGTGAAGACTGGATGCTAATTTGGTATGCTTTGCATCTATTTTACACCTGGGAAATGCCAATTTTACCTCAGTATGATGGAATTCTAGATAGTTGGATTAGATCTGCATTTATTTAGAATTAAATACATATGGAAATAATAGAAATTGTTGGAAATGCACAGTGGGTCTGCCAACAAAAGAAAACACAAACCAATAACCTAGTGTAGATCCTTCATCGAAACTAGATGCTGCCAGACTTGTCTATGCAATTCACTTTGGCACCAAATTACCAGGCCTGTTAAACAATTTATATGAAGAGAAGATTCCTGGTAATTTTTTTGAACTTGATTCATGGGATATGGGCGTCGCTGGCTGGGCAAGCATTTGTTGCCCATCCCTCATTGCCCTTGAGAAGGTGGTGGTGAGCTGCCTTCTTGAACCACTGCAGTCCATCTGGTGCAGGTAGACCCACAGTGCTGTTCGGAAGGGAATTCCAGGAGTTTGATCCTGTGACAGTGAAAGACCCGCGATATATTTCCAAGTCAGGATGGTGTATGGCTTGGAGGGGAACTTGCAGATGCTGGTCTTCCCATGTGTCTGCTGCCCTTGTCTTTCTAGGTGGAAATTGTGGGTTTAGAAAGTGCTGTCGAAGGAAGCATGGTGATTTGCTGCAGTGCATCTTGTATATGGTGCACACTGCTGCCACTGTGCATCAGTGGTGGAGATAGTGAATGTTTAATGCTGTGGATGAGGGGCCAATTAAAGGGGTTGCTTTGTTCAAATTAGTTGAATAATCGGGAGCAGCATTATAAGAAATAAAGGACTAATTGTTATACCTGCTGTCAAAAGTGCCTTCTTTCAGATGAGACATTATGCCAGGACCCTGTATGCCCTCTGATGTGGACATAAAAGATCCCTTGTTTTCTCATCGAGGCAAAGAATATTGTGGAGAAACTCCGAGAAGTGTGCCCAATCTGCAACATTAAGACTGGGGACCATTGCACTGCTCTCTGGTGATTGATCAAAACAAGCAGTGAAATAAAATATCTCAAATGTCCATGCAGTGTATTCTGTATGCCTTTCAATTCCACAGCAAATTTATTTAATGGACATTTTTTTTCAAATTTCTGCTAATGCCACTGTTTAGTACTAAATTAACATACACAAATCTTTTTTTTTTAAGAGATACAGCACTGAAACAGGCCCTACGGCCCACCGAGTCTGTGCCGACCAATAACCACCCATTTATACTAATCCTACGTTAATCCTATATTCCCTACCATTCTCCTACCACCTTACCTACCCTAGGGGCAATTTACAATGGCCAATTTACCTATCAACCTGCAAGTCTTTGGCTGTGGGAGGAAACCGGAGCACCCGGCGGAAACCCACGCAGTCACAGGGAGAACTTGCAAACTCCGCACAGGCATACCCAGAACTGAACCCGGGTCACTGGAGCTGTGAGGCTGCGGTGCTAACCACTGCGCCACTGTTGCAATTTGTCACACAGGTGGAGGGATGTGCCAGCAGAGGTTGCGTGTGGGAGATAGGTGGATCTACTGTACAGGGGCAGGCGGGGGTAATGTATTGTACATGATATACAGAAGGGTGGAGTGTGTACTGTACAGGCTGTACGAGGGCAGGGATGTATTGTACACTATGCACAGGAGGTGGGGGTGTGTATTTGTGTAAGCTGAAATGGAGCAGAGGTGTACTGTACACGGTGTATGGGGAACAGGGAATGTACTGTACACGGTGTACAGGGGCGGAGAGTATATCGTACACTGCGTACAGAGGGATATTGCACACGGCATGGGGTGTATGGTGGACCCAGTGGGGGTGGGGGTGGGGTGGCGGCGGGTGTATTGTACACGCCGGACAGGGGGTGGGGCTATATTATACAGGGTGTAATGTACCGGGGGCAGGTTTTTGCTTTATAATCTTTCAGAATTAGCTCTTTATATATGAGAAATGCACTGTGGCATCTTTACAAAAATGCAATTTTCCTCACACAAACTATTGCCTATTAGACATAAACATCTGCAAAAGTATAGTGCTCATCAGATTACTAAAAGACTCTGAGGAGTGTTACTTGTTCTTTAAAATTATTTCAAACGCATTTGTTGCCTCCATTATCACTGGGACAAGAGTCAACAGAAAGATAGTCAACAGCCAAAGTTTGTAAAGGCAAACAATTAAAATGAGCAAATGCACCAGAATTCCACTGTAAATTGCTTTTTGTTATTGTACGGGTATATGTTTTCTTCATTGTGTTAATTCAAATTGCAATAGTACCATAAATTAATCACATAACACTGAATGAATTTCCGAATCATATTTAAGGCAAACCTAGCTATAACAGCTTTCTACATAAAAAAGATTCTGTCATGTTTCCAATAAGGGATGGACCACTTAATGCCAGAAATCAGCCATTTTCCAGCACTACTGCTTTGATAGTGAAGTCACATAGCTGCCTTCCTATGGGCATATGGTAGTCTTATGCAGATTTTGGAGAGAAATCAAATGCTGAAAATAATTACTCAATAAACCAGTTGTTTTCTTTTATGACTTGGAGTTTGAATTTACCCCCTGTTGAGTTTTGCATCTGGCCTATTTTAATCTGTTCTAAAGCACTCAAACTTTAATACTCAATTTACATCCCCTACAGATTTTCATATGTTCTTTCATTTATTCACTGTTGAGTTTTAAGAATTATCTATCTATTTTCAGTGCTTAAACCCAGAAATGCCCATCAGTCTTGGAAATTAGAAGGAGGAAAAATTGTCACAATTAAAATTCATGAAATTGATCTTTTTTGGCAGCAGTTCATTTAATATAGTTTGGGCACAATTGTGAGAAACAGAATTGAATGTTTCCATTAAATCAATACGATGTATTAGTCAGTCATCAGCAATTGGTTTCAGTTTGAGAGGGGAGGCCATTTTACTTTGCATTGAAGTAGAATGCTCCAGGATCCTGAACTCAGATAAAGTTAATCGATTGAATAATATATTTCTTGCACGGCTTGAGTGAAATGAATACAATATATTCATGAATAATATTATGTAAATACACTCCTGAATAACACTAAAGTAGAGATCATACAGACTATTTCTTCACTCTCTCAATCTATGTTAACAGGGATTCAAGTACCTACACGCAAGATAGGAAATTCATGTTTTGCGTCATTCACAAAAATTACAGTTCACTGGAAGATTTGGGTGCAGATAATGGTTCAATTTACTGATTTATGAAACTTAAGAGCCTTAGTGTGATAATGGAATAAATGCAATTTTATCTTGCCTATTTAAAAAAAATGCATTTGCCCATTTGATATTTGGTTCTGAAATTGAGGACAGTCATAAACCACAAACTCTCAAGTGAGGAATAAGCCTGCTTTACTGTGTTTGGGCTGTGATGGGTAACACTGCTGTCATTATAATTGTGGCTTATATTGCAACTGCACTAGAAATATGGTATGTAATCTTTATAGCAAAATATCAGGATAGTTTCAGTCATTTAAAATTGAAATCTTATCATTTTATTAAAGGAAATAAATATGAAAATGAAACCATAGCACAAAAAAGGAACATTTTCTTTATACCGCTTTTAGGTGCATGCTAAATATATTTTCAGAAAGCTAAATAAAATCTATTGAATCTCAACAATTGAATCTCTGCAGAAATCTGTATTTTAGGAATTACCAACATAAAAATATTTCTGTGCTCCAGTTCTAATTTGCTCCAACCCTCTGAAGCAGTGTGTTACATTGCTACAGTACATTGCAGTTCTACTTGATGTTGCTTCTTCAATCAGCTTCTGAACTACTAGAGTGATGTCCCACAAACTCGCTCCAAAAGTTAAACCCTTGCTAATAAGGGAGATGAATGTTCTTTCGACTTTCATGGAAATAAAATATCTTGTTACTTTAAACTGTAGTTTTTTCTCTGCCATTCCTCAACTGTGGAGAGCAGAAAGGCCTCAGCTCATGTTCCATTGTAACTAGGCACGAGGAGGTAAACCAAATTAAATTGCAAGGAGCATACCTTCTTTCTTGTACCTCCCCATCGAACAGCTGGGATATGGACCTCAGTGTGCGGAGAATCAGAAGTGCAAACCCCAGCCTTGTCACTCCACACTGCATCATTATACGGTAATCAAACCCCTACCATTCTTCTATTACTGTCAAATGCGACATAGCATTTGCAATAAACCTGCACCATGGGTAGGGAATCAATAAGTCAGAATCTTCCAAGTAATGCATAAAGAGAATATTAGTCACAGTCTCAGGCTAGTTGGCTTTTTTAATGGAATTGGTCCAATTCAAATCGGATGCTTTTGGAACTAGAAAAGTTCGATCTTGCAATCCTCTTTAAATTCTCATTGGTCAGGGTTTTTATATGTTACTAGTAGATTCTGTGTGGCAGATGCCTGGCTAATGATCTCCAGACTAAGAAGTTCATGGCTACCTTCTGGTTTTGGTTTTGAAATTTGACCATCCAGATACAAAGAGGGATTCTACTGTTCGGTCGATGTGAAACACCTTTTGTTTGTGATGTATGGTACTGATTGGTACAAAATCTCACGACGAACACTGAACTACAAAGAGTCCAGCTTTACAATAAGTTATCTAGCTTGAATAATTAATGGATTTGGAATATATTACACTGTTGTGATGCTAGCAGTAAATTTGGTGGATGCATAACATCCATTTTGGAGACAGAGTGATTTCTCAGTCACTGCTGGCGTTTGGTTAATATGTGAAAAATTAAAACTGGAAAAGAAACATAAGGTGAAATTTTATGCTCTCCCCCAGTGTCAAGTTTGGTAAAATCAGTTAGTGGGGTTGGACACTGCCAACATCCCACCTCCGCCCAAATTTAGGCCGGGGCGGGAAGGCCGTTCACAGGCCTGTGAACGGCCTTCCCGCCCTGCTGCCAATTGAGGCCCTTAACTGGGTAATTAACCCTCAATTAACAGCCTCTTCCCGCCGCAGCTGCAATTACCTCTGTGGCGAGCGGCCCTGTTGCCACACGGGAAGCACAGCACGAAAAACGTGTGGGCTGCTTCCCGGCTTTGGGGAGGGGGGTTAGTGGGGGAAAGGTGGGGAGGTGTCTCTCATTCAAAGGCACAAAGGGACCTGGCATTGGGAAAGGGGGGTGGGGGGGGGTGCGCTGAGGGCCATCCCTCTGCCCTTGCTGCTGACACCCCTCCCCTTCCTCCCCTGCAACTCCCACCCTGCAAGACCACTCCCGCCCTGACCTACCTTAAGCCTGGTTCCAGTGCTGCTCCTTGGTGTCTGGTTGCTGCAGCTACAGCTCTGATTGATCGACAGCTCTACCAGGCCAGGACCCCTGGCAACAGGGTCCTAAATCCTCTGAAGGCCCGCCACTGTCCTGTTAAGTACCTGATTGGCACTAAGTTTGGGCCTTCTGTAGAAGAGGTGATGCGGGGATCTCAGCATCAGTTGCCCCTGCCACCAGCATAAAATTCCACCCAAAGCTACTGTTTTCTGTCAGCCATTTTGAAAATACACGTCTTTTAATATTATGTTCAGAAAAGCTTCAACCCGAGTGCTTTGCAGAAAACACAGATTCACTTTTTATGTGTATGTGTACATGGCATGCCGTTGAATGTTTTAAGTGATACTATTAGAATCAGACTTTGGTTTCCCAGATTTCTTTGACATAGAGCAAATAAGCTGACCCAGGGAGTCAGAAATACCATCTCAAATCTTGCCTGTAAAAATAATATTGTCACCTTTTTAATTTTTCAGCAGACTGTCAGAAACATTTTAAAATGTAAATTGGATGGTCACAACTGAATTTTCCTCATTGGGCCAGAGTAGTTGTGAGATTGGATTTCAATGGCTCCCCCGCAACCTCCCTGTTGACTCTGCCACAACCAATTTTTTGGCTCAAGGTTTATTGCCCATGCAGAGTGGGCACCCACCACCAAGAGGAAACCCACTCGGACCAAAGAGGGGAATGAGGCAGTGCTGCAATGCGAATGCCACTATCTCAACTGAAGAAGTGGCACAGGACTTTAAAAGGGGCAGCACAGCACCAAATAAGGAAGAAGCTGCTACCTTTAGAGGTCTAGAAAGGTAGCGCTGATGGCAAAATTTGTGGGCAAGGAGGTCCCTTATCTCTCTTTTGTTCTATTTGTGGAAACAAGGCCATAACCTCTAGGCAGATCCTGGGAGCAGCGGTAAGTGGGATGATTTGGGATGGGGCAGGGGAGGATGGTCCAGAAGGTTGAACCCTGACCTGCAGCTGGAATTTACATGAGAAAGGCAGGGAAGGTGTGTTCAGTGGTGGTTCCAGTGGGGATAGGAGGGGTGGAAAATCTAGCTAAGCACAGGAAGACCACACCACCCCACTTTTCCACTGTTTCTGTCACAATCTGACTTTATTTGAAGCAGGAATAACAGAGGAAGAGCTTGCCTCTGAAATCCAATTCTTAAAAGTGGAAAGATTTTCCCCGCACTGCTACAAAAACATGGGTTTTGAAGATCAGACACCAACTTGCATTACATTCTTCTCCAGTAGATAATAAAGCTCCTCCTGGTCTCTGAAAATCATGTAATGGCCTGGTGCGGATTTGATTTTACCAGGCTTTGTCTCTTTTATGTTATCCATGGTAGCCGTTTTCAGATATCTACTATGAAAAGAAAGAATTTTGCCCAAGTCTGATTTATGGACTCGACGAAAGGTTCAAATCATCCCATTAAATCCATTGGTATGAATGAAAACAGTACAATACCAATGCAGCCTTTCTGTAGAATATGAGAAGTAAACACTGAAAAGAAAAATTTATAATTAATCAATTTCAAATCATAAGCCAGTAATAACATCAGCAGCAAAGGTTTGATGATGTTCATCTGTGATTCATTTTGCTTGCAGTATATGTGCGCTTTTCACATTTGTATTGCCAGCAGCAATATTTTGTATAAATAAAACAACCTGCTTTGTTTGGGTTGAAACTCTGAAAAATTGCTTTCTGCAATACAGTGCATATAAAAATGTTGCACCTAGGCTCTGTACTCATAGGAGTGTGACTGCATGGTTTCATTCTTCCATCCATTTATGGCACTGTAATTCTGTTTCCTGCAGGTTGTATCTTTGTATCTAAATCCTAACAGGATTACTGTCAAGCTTTCATGTTTCTGAAAAAAAGGATCTTGCGAGGTCTTTAACTGAAAGGCAGAACAGCTAGGTGACAATAGAAGGGCCAGAATCATTACAGTATTGCCTTACAGTGTAGCCAACCCCAACTGCAAAAACTAGTCTTTCATTTTTGATAATAGGCATTTTAAAATTCATGGATTCTATTACAGCTTTGTATTTCAACCTGCTGAAGGAGCATTATCAGTGTGTTAATTGAAATGCTACTGGAGCTTTTACTATTTGAATTATGTTATTTCTAGCAATGTAATTTTTGTGCTGATTGTTAATTCATTCACTAATTTAATTATGCATACAAGGCTTTTTGCTGCAGGTGTTCATGCTAACTTTTTCATTTGCTGGAGAGATGTGTACAAGTATTTTGTTCTACATGTTTTTGTTGGTTGTACTTGTTTTGATCACTACTCCAATTCCAACCTTAACCGCCTGAAACTAGTTAAACTAGTAAAACTAGTTACAAAACTAGTTACAAACAGTGCCCAGAATTTTATGGCCTCACCCCCACCCCCCCCCCCCCCCCCCCGACAACAAGCAGGCTGGTGGTGGTGGTGGGGTGTCGTAAAATTGAGTGGGAGGTGGAGGGGATGGGGGGACATTCCTGACGCCTTCCCGCCCCCACTGCAATTTTACATGAGGCGGCGACGGCGAAAAATGGCCCGCCCGCCCCAGGCCAATCAAGGCCCTTAACTGACCAATTAACTGCCAATTAAGGGCCTCCTCCCGCCACCACGGGTATTTTGCCCTCGGTGGCCGGTCGACAAAGCCGTCAAGAACACTGCCAGATAAAAGCTGGCGGCCTTCTTGCGAGCTAGTGGGGGGGCTGGTCCCTCATGACTGGGCACCCTGTGCCCCAGGGAGGGCCACCCCCTCAATTGACACCCCCCCCCCCCCTCACCTTACTGGGGCCCGGCCGATTCTCTCCGGCAAGACCCCAAAAACTTACCTTAGTTCCGGGGCCATCCTTCCTCTTGCTTCTGTTGCCTGGGTGTAGTCCCAGCAGTGGCCACCGCTCCCAGTGGCGCTCCTGAGACTAAGAGCTGCTGGCCCGCCTGACCCTGCCTCAAGGAGGTGGAAGTCCTGCCCAAGGCCAATTGAGGGCCTGGGGAGTGAAAAATCCCAGCATGGCTCCCCAGGCCCGGTGGAGGTGGGCTCACCTGTGACGTTTCGGCTGGTGGGCGGGACCTCCTGCCCAATTAAAAATTTTGGCTAATGTTCTTTCTGACTGTCATTCACTGGGCAGCAATTATAGGAGGAGGTGGACAGGAGGAAAGAGGTTCTCTTCCCTCGGGGTTGCGGTGGGGGGTGGTGGAGGGGGAGCTGAGGCCCTCCAGACAAGCGCTCAGAAGGCAGTGGGAGCAGGAGGCTTTGCTGGTCAGTGCCACCGTCTAGTGCCAAGGATCTGATGCAGTGCCTCAAGAAGTTTAATAACCTCACACAGGTGGTCAAGGTGAATGCATCCTTACATACCATTACCTACCAACTGCACCACTTGCCTCACACACCACTCCAATCTCCACACCCCCTTAACTCACCTACCAACAGTCAGTGTCAACTGCCACTCAAACCTCTCATTCATGTGCTTTATTTCGCTCTCACACTTAGCAGTACTGAAAGCTGCACACAAGCAGTTGGAAAAACTACTGTCAGCTATTCAACTGTTCAAAAACATGGTTACACACTTACTAAAACATTCCCTCTGTTTTACAGGACAAGGAGGCCCATAATGGATGGCAGCAGAAGCTAACTGGCGGGGCAGGGCGCGGGGTTTGGGGGGGACAGGCATGGCTGCATGCATTCACCCCCATGGAGGAGACGGTGCTGGGAATAATTGAACCGGCTGTCACTGAGGCCATGGCCAGTGGTGTTGCTGAAGCCATCGAGGATTCTGGAATATTGCTGCCGAATCAACCTTCTTAAATCCCACTTCACCCTCATCCCACAATTTGGTATGATGTATAAGCTGCAGATGGTGCAACAGTGCACCTCTTACTTTTTCCTCACATCCCTCAGCCCAACCCTGCCCTTTTACATTTATGTTTTCAGCTGCCACCTGGCCAGCTAGTGCTGCCTGAGGCTGAAAGCCTAGCGTGAGAAAAAACTGAAGAAGAAGAAACACCACTAGTTGATCTGATAGAAGCAACCAGCAGCTCAGACACGAGCACCGTATGCACTTCAGAGTCTAGCTTAGATTTATCAGACACAAGTGGACTGAAGCCAGAGCAGGGGGAAAGGATAATGCGCAACCCAGCTCTCCAGAGGAGAGGTCGTACACGAGTTCTGCTGCAGAGGACTCAAACGAGGGATGACATATAGAAAAAGGCTGATGGCTTTGCACACAGTGATGCTTGCTACATTGACGGGTCTGCCAGACAGTCTGTTGACAATGCTGAAGCACATGGAGGAGCCCGGCTCCCGCTTGACAGGGGTTCGCGCAGGTTCAGATGGAATGGAGCACGTCCTTTACAGCATGGAATTGGTGGCCAACTCCATGAGAACACTTGCAGAACCAACAGTGATGCAGCGTCTGATGGCTGATGTCTCAGCTTCCATTGCAGGGCAAGCAAACGCCGTGCAGGGTCTGAGTCCTGTCAGAGACTGAGGTGAGAAAATCTCTGCATGCAAGCCCAGACTCAGACAGTTACCATCATAGCTGTGGATGCTTAGAACTCAAAGAGGCTTGCAGGGTCTCGGAGCAGTCCAGCAATTTGTCCTCAGCCGATTTCTCGGAATTGCTGAGCTTTCGCCCGGGGGGAGTTTCAGTGCCTCTGTGGAGTGTCTGTCTTCTCTCAGCATGGCAGTATTCACGCTCCTACCACTGCCACTCCACCAGTGCCCTCGCTGTGGTCTGTCAGTCAACCTGCCTATACTGCTGCTGCACATACTGAGGTGGTGTAGTTTGAAAGTGGGTCCAAAGCTGCTTGAAGGCAACCTGCGAGACCATCTGCTGCCTCCCCCACTGAAAGTCAGCAGCCTTACATCGGCCGTGCTACTGCCACTGGGGTAGCATCATGTTGGTGCACTAAGCCAGGCAAACCCAACTGCAAGGCAGGCACTAAGGGAATGCATAAGGGTGATTAGTTGAGTATTGTATGGAGTATTGGATGTGTTGATGGATAAAATTGATATGGAATTGTTATCCTAGCAAAGCCATGTTCCCACTCCACCTGCTCCTTTCTGAGGAGAGAAGACAATGAAGTGCTCTTTCCTGCTGTACAGAGCCTCTGGCAGCTCCTGGATGCAGAGACGGATGGAAAACTGAGGGATGTTTTCTATGTCACCTGTTCCAGCTTGGAAGGTTCCACTGGTGAAAAGGTTCGGGGCCACAGTCACCTTCACAGCCACTGACAGTGCCATCTTCATCCTGCTCTGAGGCTACAGGACTGGTTCCAAGAAGTGACACAGTTCTGTGACCACCTTTTGGTGAATCACAGCCACCAAACACTCTGCTCCTGGCTTAGGTGCAGGTAGGAGAAGTGCTTCCTGAACAGCCTAGGTGGGTAAGGCCTGCCCTGCCCCCTTCCTCCCTTTAAAACAGCTTGTTTTCTTTGCTGCCTCTCCCCCATCTCACTCTGATGCTGCAGCCCAAGGGGTCTGCCACTATAGCCTCCATGACTGGGAGAAAGTGCTGTACTTGGAGGCTTTTCAAAAGCACACAAGGCCTTCCCAACATCTAACACCACTCCCTGTAGACTTTAACAACTTTTCTGAACTCTTCCAACAACCCATTAATTTCTCAAACTCATCAAGAGCCAGTAAAAATCAACTAACCTGCAATTTGTATAATGGTGCCTTTAAATATTGCTGGTGCGAGGTCCCTCATGCTGCTGAATGCATGTTCATCGGGAGTAAATTTCATTGGTGAGGTTGAAAATTGCAGGTCGCAAGTCAAATCAGCGTAAGACACTGACTGACATCGCAATCTGCTTTCCAGAGCATACATGTAACACCCATGCTAACGCTCTCAACAACCTGGCACTCAGCGCAGGCCACACCAGAAATGGACCAGAGTAGTGAGGATGCCATTTTTCATCTAAACCGGCACCCATAGCACTGAAACTACCTGTGCTATCTGTGAGTCGAATTTTGCGAACAAACCTTATACAGCTTTCCAATCTATCTTAAAATTGAAACAACATAACATACAGTATGGATGATCATATGGTTAACACCTACAATTTGCAGATTATTATTTAGACTAAGTGTGAATTACATGGTTTAAACTAGCCTGCAATAAAGTTATGCTATGGATACTATTTCATAGTTAAAGGATAGGGACTTGGATATTTTTTCCATTTTTGACGTTGGAGCTGCCCTCCATGGGCACCCCGACTATCTGCTTCCATCGGAGCTTATCCAAATCTGCTTCCATTTGCATTTCCTATATTCTGGCATATAATCCTGAAACTAAGGGCTGGATTTTGTTGAGGAGAAGGGGCCCCGAGAATGGGCAGGAAAGTGGGCAGCAACCCAGACTCAGCCATTTGGAGGAGCCCTGCTGGATTTTCTGCCAATCCAGCAGCTGACGAGCTGCCAGTGGGGCTCCTGTCCCTTTACGAGATGGGCGCCCACCTCCAACAGCTGCCGACCAATTGCAGGGCCGGCAGCTCTTCGGCCCCAGCAGCGCCACTGGGAGTGGTGGCCATTGCTGGGACTGCATCTAGCTGCGTGTCTCATCGATGAATGCTGGCCTCACAGCAGGGTATGTTGGGTTGGGGGTCGCCAGGGCCAGTCAGGCAGGTCCTGGCGAGGTGTGTGGGGAGTTCATGGTTGGTGATGGCAAAGGGTGGTGTTGCCCTAGGGATGGCCATTCCCGCCGCAGGGGCCTTCCATGGGCAGCAGAGTGTTTGAATAGGAGGCCCCCCTCCATCCCGAGCTCCCAGGGAGGCTACCAGGGTTCACCAGGCAGTCTCCCCATGCAGTGAAGCACCCACCTGCCACTTGTAAAATGCTAGTGGCAACGAGAAGAGGCCCTTAATTGGCCACTTAAGTGGCACAATTGGCCTCTGGGCGGGAGGGCTGACCTTCACCTTCCCTGCCACTGGCAAAATGCCATGATAGCATGAAGGAGATGGGCATGCTATCCCCTCCCCTCCCTCACCGTTTTCCAGAACCCCCTCAGCCCCGCCCACCTCCTAGCCTGCTCTTGCAGGCTCCATAAAATTCAGCCCTACAGATCTGAGTCCTCAGGTAGATTTTTAACTTGCTACTTGAGCCTAAAACAGACATTGCCCATTTCCATTGATCTCTAGCCCTTCATTTTTAAATTAGTCAGACTGCAAGCTGGGGCAGCACAGTGGCGCAGTGGTTAGCACCACAGCCTCACAGCTCCAGCGACCCAGGTTCGGTTCTGGGTACTGCCTGTGCAGAGTTTGCAAGTTCTCCCTGTGACCATGTGGGTTTCCACCAGGTGTTCCGGTTTCCTCCCACAGCCAAAGACTTGCAGCTTGTAAATACCCCTAGTGTAGTTTGGTGATAGGAGAATGGTGGGGATGTGGTAAGGAATATGGGATTAATGTAGGATTAGTATAAATGGGTGGTTGTTGGTTGGCACAGACTCAGTGGGCCAAAGGGCCTGTTTCAGTGCTGTATCTCTCTATGACTCTAAGTTCTTTCTGATGTTTGATGGAATTCCTACTTTATTCCAGTTGAGTTTAACTAATGGGGATCAATTAAAGTATATCCTGATGACAATGTTGGAATTTATCTACCCGAGACAGCAGTTAGTTTTGAGTTAATCTGATTCTATGTTTAGACAACTAACATGGACCAAATTAGGATTAGAATCAACCTTCAAACCTTTTATTTGATTCTGATGGGATCTGGATCAGACATGAATAATTGAATCACAACATATTGTTCGATCCTATTAAAGTTTTTTGATACATTTTTCAGCATTCTGAACACTCGGAACTCACTCCAAAATCATCTGTGCATTATAATTGGACTGATTGAAATAAGGAGAGAGAGTGCAGGGTGCATTCAAATATACGAATTAGGAGCAGGAGTAGGCCACTTGGCCCCTTGAGCCTGCTCTGCTATTCAAGAAGATCATGGCTGATCTAATTGTAACCTCGACTCCACATTCCCGCCTACCCACGATAACTTTCACCACATTTCTTATCAAGAATCTATCTACCTCTGCCTTTAAAATATTTATATACTCTGCTTCCACTGCCTTTTGAGGAAGAGAGTTCCAAAGACTCACGACCCTCAGAGAAAACATTTCTCCTCATCTATTTCTTAAATGGGTGACCCCTTATTTTTAAGTAGTGACCCCTAGTTCTAGATTCTCCCACAAGGGGAAACATCCTTTCCACATCCATCCTATCAAAACCCCTCAGAATCTTATATGTTTCAATCAAGTTGCCTCTTATTTTCATAAACTCCAGTCAATACAAGTCTAGCCTGTCCAACATGTTCTCATAAGACAACCTGCCCATTCCAGGTATTAGTCTAGTAAACCTCTCTGAACTGCTTCCAATGCTTTTACATCCTTCCTTAAATAAGGAGACCAATACTGTATACAGTACTCCAGCTGTGGTCTCACCAATGACCTGTAAAATTTCCCTACTTTTGTATTCAATTCCCCTTGCAATAAACCGTAACATTCTATTAGCTTTCCTAATTACTTGCTGAACCTGCAGACTAACCTTTTGCGATTCTTGCACTAGGACACTCTGATCCCTCTGCATCTCAGAACACTGCAATCTCTCACATTTAGATAATATGCTTTTTTATTCTTCCTGCCAAAGTGGACATTTTCCCATATTATACTCCATTTGTCAGACCTTTGCCCACTCACTTAACCTATCTACATCCCTTTGTAGCTTCCTGATGTCCTGTTCACAACTTGCTTTCCTATCTATCTTTGCGTCATCTGCAAATTTAGAAACCATACCTTCGGTTCCTTCATCCAAGTTATTTATATAAATTGTAAAAAGTTGAGGCCCCAGCACTGATCCCTGTCGCATACCACTCGTTACATCTTGCCAACCAGAAAATTACGCATTTATGCCTACTCTCTGTTAACTGGCCAATCCTCTATCCATGCCAATATGTTACCCCCGATACCAATAACTTTTGATGTGGCACCTTACTAAATGCCTTCTGGAAATCTAAGTACAGTACATCCACTGGTTCCCCTTTATCCACAGCACATATTATGTCTTCAAAGAACTCTAATAATTGGTTAAACATGATTTCCCTTTCATAAAACCATGTTGACTCTGCCTGATTACCTTGAATTTTTCTAAGTGCCCTGCTGTAATGTCTTTAATAATAGTTTCTAACATTCTCCCTATGACTGATGTTAAGCTAACTGGCCTGTAGTTTCCTGCTTTCTGTCTTCCTTTTTGAGTAAAGGAGTTACATTTGCTATTTTCCAATCTACTGGAGTCTTCCCTAAATCCAAGGAATTTTGGAAAAGTAAAACCAAAGCATCAACTATCTCGCTAGTCACTTCTTTTAAGACCATAGGATGAAGTCCATCAGGACCCGGGGACTTGTCAGCCCGCAGCTCCAACAATTTGTTCAGTGCCACTTCCCTGGTGATTGTAATTTTCTTGAGTTCCTGCTTCCCTACCATTTCCTGATTTACAGCTATTTCTGGGATGTTACATGCATCCTCTATGGTGAAGACCGATGCAAAATACCTGTTCAATTCGTCTGCCATCTCCTTATTTTCCCATATTAATTCCCCAGACTCACTTTCAATAGGACCAACGCTCACTTTGATAACCCTTTTCTTTTCGAAATATCTTTCGAAACACTTACTATCTGTTTTTATATTTCCTGCTAGCTTTCTCTCGTACTCTAATTTTTCCCTCCTTATCAATCTTTTAATCATTCTTTGCTGTTTTTTATATTCTGTTCAATCTTCTGACCTGCCTTCCATCTTTGTGCAACTATATGTTTTTTCTTTAAGTTTGATTCTATATTTAACTTTTTTAGTTAACCACGGATAGTGTGTCCTCCCCTTGGAATTTTTCTTTCTCGTTGGAGTGTATTTTTATATCCCCTTAAATGTCTGCCACTGCATCTCTATTGACCTATCCCTTAACCTAATTTGACAATTCACTTTAGCTATCTCTGCTTTCATGCCCTTTCAATTGCCCTTGTTTAAATTTTAAATACTAGTCTTGCACCCATTCTTCTCTCCCTCAAACTGAATGTAAAATTCAATTATATTATGATCGCTGCAACCTAGGGGTGCCAAAACTATGAGGTCATCAATTCATCCTATCTCGTTGCACAATACCAGGTCTAGTGTAGCCTGCTCTCTGGTTGGCTCCAGAACATGCTGTTCTAAGAAACTATCCCAAAAGCATTCTATGAACTCCTCATCTCGGCTACTTCTGCCCATCTGATTCTTCCATTCTATATGTAGAATACAAACCCCATGATTATCGCCGTACCTTCTGACAAGCTCCCATTATTTCTTCCTTTATACTCTGTCCTACAATGTGGTTACTGTTAGGGGGCCTGTACACCACTCACCCAAGTGACTTCTTGCCTTTATCATTTCTCATCTCCACCCAAACTGCTTCTACATCCTAGTTTCTTAAACTTAGTTCATCCCTCTCTAATGTGCTAATACCATCATTAATTAACAGAGCCACCCCTCCTTTTCCTAGCTTCTTGTCCTTCCTAAATATCATGTACCCTTCGATATTCAGGACCCAATCTATGTCATCCTGAAGCCATGTTTCTGTAATGGCTATCAGATTGTACTTATTTATTTCTATTTTTGCTATCAGTTCATCTGTTTTGTTTCGAATGCTATGTGCATTCAGATACAGAGCCTTTAGTTTTGTCCTTTTATTATTTTTGTAACATCTAGCCTTGTGTGCTGATTTACTCTTAGATTTGTACTCTATGTCCCTTCCTGTCATAGTCTGTTTATCACTTACCATATTAATACCTTTCTCCCTTGCCTTGTCTTTACTCTTTGATTACCACATCTTCCCAAATTTGATCCCTTGCCCCCACTATTTAAAACCCTCTCTACTTCCCTAGTCATACAGCTCACTAGAACAGTTCAGGTGTAGACCATCCCAATGGTATATCACCCACTTTCCCCAGTATTGATGCCAGTGCCCAACGAACTGGAACCCACTTCTACCACACCAGTCTTTGAGCCACACATTAATTTCTCCAATCTTATTTGCCCTACTCCAATTTGCATGTGGCTCAGGTAATAATCCAGAGATTATTACCTTTGAGGTTCTGCTTCTTAATTTGGTGTCTAGCTCCTCATACTGACTATGCAGAACCTCCTTCCTTGTCCTGCCTATGTCGTTGGTACCTACATGGACCACGACGACTGAATCCTCTCCCTCCCGCTGTAAGTTCCTCTTCAGCCCTGAGCAGATGTCCCGAACCCTGGTACCGGACAAGCAACACAGCTTTCTGGACTCTTGCTCTTTGCTGCAGAGAACTGTGTTAATCCCCCTCACTATACTGTCCCCTACTACCACTACATTTCTTTTCGCTCCCCCCACTTGAATGGCTTCCTGTACCATGGTGCCATGATCAGGTTGCTCATCCACTCTGTAGCTCCCACTCTCATTCAAACAAGGTGAAAGAACCTCAATCCTGTTGGACAATCGCAAAGGCTGAGGCTCCTGCACTCCTGCCCTCAGGGTCCCCTTACCTTCCTTAGCTGCAGCCACACTCTCCTGGCCCTGACCACTGACCAAATCAGAAGACCCTATCCTAAGGGGTCTGACTGCCTCCTGGTACAAAGTGTCTGGGTAACTTTCTCCCTCCCTGATGTGTCGCCGTGTCTGCAGCTCGGACTCCAGTTTAATGAGTCTGAGCCGAAGCTCCTCGAGCCGCAAACACTTACTGCAGACGTGTTTTCCCTGGATCACATTGGCATCCTAGAGCTCCCACATGCTGCAGCTGTGACACATCATCTGTCCAGCCATCCTTAATGTGTTTTAATTAACTACTTAATTAGTTTATTTAATTACTTATTTTCCTTTTTTAATATATTTGATTAACCTTACCACCAGTTCCTGTACTATTTTAAACCTTAGGAATAGAATAGGCCTTAATCACTTACCAGATGCTCACCAAACAGCTAGCTTCTTCCCCTGTAGTAGATTAGGAACTAAATCCTACAGGGTGAAAGTTAGAAAAAGCAAACATGGATTTCGTGTCCTCAGTTTGAGCTTCCACTGCAGCACTGAGATGTTGGGTGGCTTCTGCCTGTGGTGCAGTGAAAGCTGAGACATGGGCCACTGGACGCTGGATCTATATGTAGAGGACTAGAAAATGAGGGGGTAAAAGTCATGCTTCAGCTATGTATTTCCCCCACTGATTCTCGGCTGCTCCTTCAGCCAAGTGCCACCTCATCCTTCGAGAGAGACGGAAGAATGTAGGCGAGTGCGTTGCACTCCAGATCTGGGCTGGGTTTTGAGCCCCCACTGGGACCAGAAACAGGGAGAGGCAGGCATTAAAAATAGCACTACCGGCCAGCGTGCTGGTTCTCTGGCTCCAGCCCATCCCCGGGCCGTCTTCCTGAAGGCAAGAATTTGGAGGGGGGGAAGGGGGCGGTGGCGGTGGGTGGCCTCCAGATTCCCAGATGTGGCCAGGGACACCTAAGCTGCCTGATGGCAGACTAGGGGGCCAATGCTCGAGGCAGGCTGAGAGGCCCTCCCTGCCTGCCTGGGTGCAGCAGTGCCACCATTTAGAAGCATCCTCTCCCTCACTTACTTGCCGTGGCATCCTACTGCTTCTTTTAAGCTGGAAGGCCTCCGGCCCTCCGGTTTCGAGAGCCTGCATGCCCCTGTCCTCTGACTATTAATTGGCCGTCCTGGACTGTTTCCCACACAGTGCGGGCTTCTGACACCCATTTGAGCCTGGCAGCCAGGTTCAAAATCCTACAGGGAAAATCCCGCCCCTTCTCTCCAACATTTTCAAAATTTAAATTAAAAAATGGCCTTTGCAGCCATGCCAGCACTGTGACGGTGGTTGGGGTATCCCATCTACAGGGCAGCCTGCTGCTGCTGTTGCACCCAGGCGGGCATGGAGGGCCTGCCCACCCTCCCCCACCCCCGCCTCTCCCCAGCCCTGGTCGGCCACCAGGAGGCCACCTCCAGGCAGCTAAGCTGGTCCCCGCTACCTCCGGGAACCAGGTCAACTGGAAAATCCCAGTCAACTTCCTTCAATCGGCCTTAAGTGGCCGTTAACCAGCTTAAGTGGCTAACCGCCATGTGCAGAGGGTAGACGTGCCAGTCCCCCATCCTGCCTCCGGGAGTAGAGCTGGGGGGGGCAGGATGGAGCCAAGGAACCAACCGCAGTCTGACGGCACTATATTTAGCATTAGTCACCCTCCATTCATAAAAACTGACTGTAAATGTTTCTATAGGTATGTGAAGAGAAAATGATTAGTGAAGACAAATTTAGGTCCTTTACAGTCAGAAACAGGTGAATTTATTATGGGGAACAAAGAAATGGCTGACTGACTAAATGCATACTTTGGTTCTGTCTTCATAATGGAGGTCACAAATATCATACCAGAAATGTTGGGGAACACAGGATTTAGTGAGAGAGAAGAACTGAAGGAAATCAGTATTAGTAGAGAAATGGTGTTGGGGAAATTGATGGGATTGAAGGCTGATAAGTCCCAGGGATGATGGTCTGCATCCCAGAGTACTTAAGGAAGTGGCCCTAGAAATAATGGTGGTCATCTTCCAAGATTCTATAGACTCTGGAACAGTTCCTGCAGATTGGAGGGTAGCTAATGTAACCCCACTATTTAAAAAGGGAGGTAGAGAGAAAGTCGGAAATTATAGAC
Source organism: Heterodontus francisci (assembly GCF_036365525.1). Taxonomy (NCBI): domain Eukaryota; kingdom Metazoa; phylum Chordata; class Chondrichthyes; order Heterodontiformes; family Heterodontidae; genus Heterodontus; species Heterodontus francisci. The sequence goes on from NC_090394.1 coordinate 47,562,122, forward strand.
TAGTCAGCCTGACGTCAGTAGTGGGGAAAATTCTAGAGTCCATTATCAAATATTTTACAGCAGAGCACTTGGAGAACAGTGGTAGAATTGAACAGAGTCAGCATGGATTTACGAAAGGGAAATCATGCTTGATAAATCTACTAGAATTCTTCGAGGATGTAACTAGTAGAGTTGATGAGGGGGAGCCACTGGATGTGGTTTATTTGGACTTTCAGAAGGCTTTCGACAAAGTCCCACATAAGAGATTAGCGTGTAAAATTAAAGCGCATGGGATTAGGGGTAGTGTATTGCAATGGATAGAAAATTGGTTGGCAGATAGGAAACAAAGAGTAGGAATAAATGGGTCTTTTTCCGAATGGCAGGCAGTGACTAGTGGGGTACCGCAGGGAGCGGTGCGAGGACCCCAGCTATTCACAATATATATTAATGATTTAGATGAGGGAACTAAATGTAATATCTCCAAATTTTCAGATGACACAAAACTGGGTGGGAGGGTGAGTTGTGAGCAGGATACAGAGAGGCTTCAGGGTGATTTGGACAAGTTAAGTGAGTGGGCAAATGCATGGCAGATGCAGTATAATGTGGATAAATGTGAGGTTATCCACTTTGGTAGCAAAAACAGGAAGACAGATATTATCTGAATGGCTATAAACTGAAAGGGGGAATATGCAACGAGACCTGGGTGTTCTCGTACACCAGTCGCTGAAGGTAAGCATGCAGGTCTAACGGGCGGTAAAATAGGCAAATGGTATGTTGGCCTTCTTGGCGAGAGGATTTGAGTACAGGAGCAGGGATGTCTTGCTGCAATTATACAGGGCCTTGGTGAGGCCACAGCTGGAATATTGTGTGCAGTTTTGGTCTCCTTATCTGAGGAAAGATGTTCTTGCTATAGAGGGAGTGCAGCGAAGGTTTATCAGACTGATTCCTGGGATGGCGGGACTGACGTATGAGGAGAGATTGAATCGGTTAGGATTATATTCGTTGGAGTTCAGAAGAGTGAGGGGGATCTCACAGAAACATATTAAATTCTAACAGGACTTGACAGGGTAGATGCAGGAAGGATGTTCCCGATGACAGGGGAGTCCAGGACCAAGGGCCATAGACTAAGGATATGGGGTAAACCTTTCAGGACTGAGATGAGGAGAAATTACTTCACCCAGAGAGTGGTGAACCTGTGGAATACGCTACCACAGAAAGCAGTTGAGGCCAAAACATTGTATCTTTTCAAGAAGGATTTAAATATAGCTCTTGGGTTTAAAGGGCTCAAAGGATATATGGGGCGAAAGCAGGAACAGGTTACTGAGTTGGATGATCAGCCATGGTCATAATGAATGGTGGAGCAGGCTCGAAGGGCTGAATGGCGTATTCCTGCTCCTATTTTCTATGTTTCTATGTTTCCATTCCCAGCTCTGGCGGCGGCTCAAAATCCAGCTCCAATTGTTTGCTGGCCCCCAGTGATCTCTTTAAGTTGGTTAAACTGCGATAGACCTGGAAAAACTGAGTGGATCATGTGCAGAATTCTGCCAAATTGGCAGCAGTGTCCAAAAACAAGCATGTCTTTGTTTTCGGCAGATATCCCAGGAATTTCTGGTGGCGGGGATCACGCTGGATATTGGTGCCTGAAAGTGACTTTTGCACGTAAAAGCGAGCAATGGCAACTATCTAATTTCACCCCCTCCGTCCCCCCACCCCCACCCCCCAACCCTCCCACACACTCTGCCTGTCAGCTATTGGGATGTATCATGCACACACTCCCTTAACAGACTGAGACATGGAGCAGGAACCAATATGGGGTTTTATTTACAAAAGCTGATGAATAGTAAATGGCATAACACAGTGAAACATACATTTCTGCATCCTCCTCACTGTGTAAAATAATAAAGGTGTCAGTCAGTTTCTTTCCAAAAATAGACCTTAAACTGAAACTTAAATACAGCTTCAATCCAGCCTAACTGTTTTGTTGGGCCAGGGTAAACATTAAAAATCCCGCAGGTTTTCAGTTCATGGAATCAGAGAATAGTACAGTGCAGTAGAAGATCATTCTGCCCATTGAGTTTGTGCTGGCTCTTTTGAAGATCAATCCAGTTAGTCCCATTTCCCCACTCTTTCCCCATATCCCTGCAATTTTTTCTCCAAGTATTTATCTTATTCCCTTTTGAAGGTTGCTATTGAATCTGTATCCCCATCTATTAGGCAGTGCATTCCAAATCCTAACCACTGGTTTTGTAAAAGTTTTTCCCCACGTTGCCTCTGGTTCTTTTACCAATCACTTTAAACCCGTGCCTGCTAGTTATCAACCCTTCAGCCATTGGAAACAGTTTCTCTTTATTTACTCTATCTAAACCATTCATCATTTTAAACATCTCCACCAAATCTCCTCTTGGCTTTCTCTGCTCTAAAGAGACAACCTCAGCTCCTCCAGGTCTATCCATGTAACTCTAATCCCTCATCTCTGGAACCATTCCAGTAAACTCTTCCTGTACCCTCTCCAAAGCCTTCACATCAGGTTTAGGCACCAACATGCTGAACCACGGACATTTGACAAAATTATTGACAGCCACGGACATGGGGACAATTAATTTGTATATAAAGTTTATTGCCAACCTAATGTCATCAAAACATAATCCAATTTAAAACACATTTCTCCTTATTTAACGAGATACATGGCATTGTTCTTATTTGCACAAGTAGTCAATGTCTTCCTGCACACTTGATGTAGCGATGCGGAGAATCCAGATAGATGTCCACCATCTCTCTCCCCTCCCCTCTCTCCTCCCCTCCCCTCTCTCTCTCTCCTCCCCTCCCCCCTCTCTCTCTCTCCTCCCCTCCCCCCTCTCTCTCTCTCCTCTCTTTTCCCCTCCTTGTCCGTCTCTCTCCCCTCTCTCTCGCCCTCTCTCCCCGCTCTCTCTCCCTCTCTCCCTGCTCTCCCTCTCTCCCCACTCTCTCTCTCTCCGCGCTCCCTCTCTCTCTCACCCCTCTCTCCCTCACCCCCTCTCCCACGCTCTGTCCCTTCTCCCCTTTCTCTCTCCACCCTCTCTCCTCCCCTCTCTCTCTCCCCTCTTGCTCCCTCTCTCCTTTTCTGTGTCAATCCCTATCCCCTATCTGTGTCCATCTCTCACCCCTCTCTCCCCTCTCTGTTCCATCTCTCCCCCCTTTCCCCCTCTCTCTACCCTCTCCCTCTCTCTCCCCCTCTATCTCTCCCCTTCCAACTCTCTCCCTATCTCTCTCACCCCCTCTCTCTCACCCCCTCCTCCTCCTCCTCCTCCCCCTCTCTCCCCTCCTGTCTCTCACTCGCTCTCCCCCCCCTCTCCCCCCATCTCTCTCTCTCCCGTCTCTTTCTCCCCCTCTCTCCAGTCCCTCTCTCTCTCCCTCCATCTCCTCCTCTTTCCTGTCTCTCTCTCTACCCCTCTGTCCCTCACCCCCCCTTCCCCCCTCTCTTTCTCCCCTCTCCCTTTCCCCTCTCTCTCTCTCCCATCTCCACCCTCTCCTCCCCCCTCCTCCCTTCTTTCGCACTTCCCCTGCCCTCTCTCTCTCTTCTCCCTCACCCCTCTCTCTCTCCTCTCTCTTCCCCTCCTTGCCCGTCTCTCTCTCTCCCTCCCTCCTCGCTCTCTCCCTCCTCGCCCTCTCTCTCTCCCCACTCTCTCTCTCCCTGCTCGCTTCCCCTCTCTCTCACACCTCTCTCCCTCACCCCCTCTCCCCCCCCTCTCTCCCCCCCTCTCTCCCCCTCTCTCTCACCTCCCCCTCTCTGTCCTTCCCTCTTTCCTCCCTTCTCTCTGCCCTCCCCTCCCCCCCTCCTCTCTCTTGCCCTCCTCGCCCATCTCTCTCTCTCTTTCTCCCTCTTTCCCCACTCAGTCTCTCCCCCCTCTTTCTCTCTCTCTCTCTTCCCCCCCACCCCCCACTTTCACCCCCCTCTTTCTCTCTTACCATTGCTGAGAGTGGGAACAGTGGTTTCTGAACTTCGGACAGATTCAGGTTTTCCAGCGGGCTTTAAAAAAAAAATTGGAACCCGCGGGAAAACCTGAATCTATCCGAAGATCAGGAACTGCTGTTCCCTCTCTCAGCACCTGTCAGCTGCGAAACTGACACTTGCGATTTTTTTTACAAGCCGGTCTGAAGAAGCCCATGGGAAATTTCACATCCCTGAAATTACCAGTCACGGAATCTTTTATCACGGACACTGGTGTCTGTATATGGACACGTTGCCAACCCCCTGCTTCAAATCCTTCCTAAAGTGTGGTGCCCAGAATTGGACACAATACGCCAGTTGGCACCAAACTAATGTTTTATATAAGTTTAGCATAACTTCCAGGCTTTTGTACTGTATGCCTCTATTAATAAGGCCCAGGATCTCATATGCTTTATTAATTGCTTTGTTAACCTGTCCTGCTACCTTCAAAGATTTGTGCACAAACACCTCAAGGCTCTTTGTTCTTGCACCCCCTTTAAAACTGTACCTTTTAGCTCACTGTTGGCTGTGAAAGTCGCAGACCCGGACCTGTGGCAGGCGTACAAAGAGAAGAAGGGCGCACTGAAGGACCTGCAGCTCATAGGGTCCCGATGTGCGTAAGTGAGTTCGCGGATCCAAAGCCAAGTTCGGCACAGTGGCGCAGTGGTTAGCACCGCAGCCTCACAGCTCCAGGGACCCGGGTTCAATTCTGGGTACTGCCTGTGCGGAGTTTGCAAGTTCTCCCTGTGACTGCGTGTGTTTTCGCCGGGTGCTCCGGTTTCCTCCCACAGCCAAAGACTTGCAGGTTGATAGGTAAATTGGCCATTGTAAATTGCCCCTAGTGTAGGTAGGTGATAGGGAATATGGGATTACTGCAGGGTTAGTATAAATGGGTGGTTGTTGGTCAGCACAGACTCGGTGGGCTGAAGGGCCTGTTTCAGTGCTGTATCGCTAAATAAATAAATAAATAATTCTGCAGTAAGGGACCTCCAATCACCTGTCCTTTAAGGAGGATGGGGGGGTGGGTGGTGGGGTGGCTACAGCTGATCAGTTACTCTATCATCTACACAAAGGTCTCAGATGCAGCTGAAATGCAAACCAATGCCCCAGTCTGGGCTTGATTCTGTGTGTGTCATAGTGGCATAGGACTAGCTTTGTAGTTATATGGAGACAAAAGCAGTCATTGACTGCATCTCTCATAATTACATTCGATCAAACAGCCGTGCATTATCATTGTATGGAACTCCAATCTTTGACATAACAGATATGTTTTGATTTCTTGTAATGGCTTTGGTCAATTCAAAATGAAAATTTCAGGCAACTGATTGTGTTAGATGTAAAAGATTGCATTTTGTGGAATTGATTGTCGCCAAACTGTCTGATTTAAGCTAATAGTTTTTCTGTTGAAACATATTTTGTGTAACCTTGCATGTTAGCTCCTTCTGTGCTGTTTCTAACAATACCATATACATGTCGGACATTTAACACAGATGGATATCTACTTTTGCAACAGTGTTGTTCTGTGATGTTAATCTTTCCCAAATTCTATTTTATGATATTTTGTGATAATAACTTTATATAATAATCTACATTGAAGAAGAAATGAGCCCCTTCAAAGCTGAAAAAACTACATATTCAATTATTTGGAAGAATTGCACAAACATAACTTATGAACATGTCGTTTAATGATGCTCAATGATTATAAACTTATAAATGATTTAACATACTGACTTACCTTCAGTCCATGCCTCCTGTAAACACAGGAGCTCTGAAAGGCATAATGCACAAGGTGGAGGAGAGTGGGTAATACGACAGATTCCATATGTGCTTGTGGATTCTAACAGGTGGGCCATTCGTCAAAACAAAAGTAGCCAAGAGCGTATTGCTCCAGACTATAGACAGGAGCAGGGGAGGGCAAAGTGGTTGCAGGCTTTCATCACCTCAATGCAATTGTTTTGTTGTTTACAATTAATTAAATCGTTCAATCATTTAGCATATTTAATTCAAATTATTCATTCAAATGTACTAATCTACAATTTTTTTTGGCATGCAAGTATGTTCTCTGTAAATTCCTAAGTGCCTTTTCAGCTTACACATTTTCCTGCATTCGTCAGGGATTATACCATTTGCTCTGAAAGCAATCACAAAATTATGTGTTGTATTATATATTGAATAAATCAAACAGATTATTTGAGTTGTTATTTTCTGATGAAGATGTTAGAAATATAGCATATATAGTTCTTTTGGGCCTCCTTATCTCGAGAGACAATGGATACGCGCCTGGAGGTGGTCAGTGGTTATATAGTAATGAGCATCAAAACTAGAAAACTACTTGTTAAAGAAACTGTTAAACATAATTGATGGAGAATATACAATATGTAGTTATTTGTCCCAATAATTTGGTGAGTGTTTTGCTCTGTTTTATAAATTCAATAAAGGGTGGGCGATCCACTCTGCCAGACTACTGCCCAGGCAATGAAGACAAAAATCTACCTCTATGTCTTAGTTAGTTGAAAAAATAAGAAGGAACAATAAACTATTCCATGCTTTATCTGTTACCGGAAGATTTGGGTTCAACTGTCTTCATTGTATTCTGCCAATAATACCAAAAAAATCTCTTAGTAACTGCTTCTGTATCCTAATAAGGCTTCAAAATCTCTACTGTCATATTGTAAGTCAATCTGTAAAATGGTTCATTGTAGGATAATTCTTTGGTTTGAATCACTGCACTGACTTGCTGAGAGTCATGACATATCTGGAAAATTGATAAAATCCAGTTATACAAGCCAGTTTTCAATCATGCAGAATAGTACTGCTATTTTAGAGGCTCTGTGTAAGAGTGGATTGTGTGAATTGTTTCCTTTTTTGTTTTTCAAGTGGTTTATGATATTTTACTGTTATGGTTCAGCCTTTTTAATGGCATTTTCCTTTCCAATAGTTATACCAGGCTTTTCATGAGTCAGCCTCACCTACATGAGCATTTTGGAATTTATGTAGGATTCCCACTAGGCTCCTGTCAATTTGAATATTGTTATGACCGGGTGAGGAAGGGGTCTCAGGCTCCCCTCTGGCCCCTTTCCTCGTTTGGCTGTAACAGGGTTTAACCTTTAAAACACAGTGTTTTTAGCTTCACCTCAGTGAATTTTACTCATTGTAATTGTAAATAAACCAATCAGACAGGCTGTCTTAGGTTTTTACAAGAAAGGTGTAAGTTTATTAACCTTAACAAGCTAACTCAGTTAAAATTATTAAAAAATACCCGATGCAACCACGCTAGTATGCATACAAGATAAACACACACATAAATAGATACAGAGGAGGAAAAAGAATTAAAGGGGGAGGGTTTGGAGTAGGATGGAATTCAGTTACTGTTTTTGGCTTTGCTGTAAAGTCTTTGATTGCAATTAAGTCTTACAGTTCTTGCTGGAGCCCAGTGCACACTTTCAAATTTGTTTTGCTGGTACCAGAAGGCTGAAGAGGTCCTCTGTGTTGAGGCTTAAGCTGCTTCCGTGGGTCACTGGAACTTTGCTGAAGAGAGAGAGAGCGGTGCTTTCTTCTTGAAGTTGAATTGCAGTCACCCTTTCTGTGTGGCACAATTCAAAAGTCCCCAGGTTGGCCAGCATGTTAATCATGTGACCAACTCTTCATTTGAAACCTCTTCGTCTGCGAGGATTGTTGATTTCAAAAGTTCTCCAGCCACACTCAGTGGGGTGGGGGGTGGGGGGGGGGGGGTGGGAGGGGGGGTGGAGGTGGTGGTGGAGTGCTGGTTCTTACACAGACAATGGCTCTCAATGTCTTTTGATCATCACTATTGACAAAGCCCATCTCGTTAATTGAATCAGTGAGCCATTGTCTCTCTGCAACTGTCTCTCAGAATGCAAATGTACAGCCATGTTTTCAGCCATTCAGATCTGTGGTCTTTTTAAACAAGATATGTTCAATGTCCAATAAAAGTTCAAATAGTGTTCCATATGACAAAATTGATATGTTTCCATTTGGCATGTCTGGTTTCCGTCACAATATGGAAATATTGTACAATCAAACAAACATGGATGGGCTAACATTATTACAACACTTATTTTACTTGTACCTGTACAAAGAAATGATATGTTCAAAGATTTAACTTCACTATTTTCAAGCGACATTTCTGGACAGTAATCAGTCCTAAGTGATTTTAAGGCTCTGGAATGTCTTCCTACGAAGAATCTAAGTTTGCTGGAAACTTCCAGAGGCTCTGAAAAGAATTCCCTACAATGCAGTTCAACAAAACAAACCTCCAATTTATAGAGCTAAATCTTCTTTAATGATGAGAGTGTGAATTAATTGTGATCAAAATAATACACTGGGCTGGATTTTAAGAAGTCCTCGACATTGTGCCCCCTGGAGGGGGGGATGTGAAGATGGCTCCAGATGAGGCCCGCCACAGACCTTGACACCGGCAGGGCCCAGCCTGATCATCCAGGCGGTGGCAACGCTCCATGGTGGCCCCCTGCCGCTGGGTGATGGGACCACAATTTGAATATTCAATTCAATAAAATGAATTAATTTACATACACTTACCTTAGAACTTGAGGGCCCGCCGCACTCTTTGGTGCGACGGCTGGCACTCCGGCGCCTTCAGACCTCCGTCCCCAGGGAACCAAGGTCCAACACTGGTGGGGAGGGGGGAGGAGATAAGTTTGTTAGTGTGGGGGGGAAGGGACTGGGTTCAAATACACGTAATGGGTGCAGGGGATGGTGGGAAGGGTTTAACCTTAAACTTTGTGCTTTTTGTGGGGGGAGGGGAAGTTCAGATGTAAAAGGTGTTTCGGGGGGGGGTGAGGGCAAATAGTTATTGTAATTGGTATTGGGGGGGTGGGAAAGGGGCAAAAGAAATGTATTTATTTAATTTTGGTGTATGTTTCTTTAAATATTTAAATAAGCCAGCAGGACTGGCTGCCCTTTAAAAATGGTGCCAGCGCCCCTGCACACAGGCAGCTGACACCATTGCCGGGGCCGGACAGCCCGCCCCCGCCACGTGATTGCGGGCGCAGGAGGGGCGGGGGGTGGGGGCGCGGCATTTGGGCCACCCCGAATATTTTTAAATGAGCCGCTGCGCTTGGCCCGCAGGGGCAGGCCGCCAGTTTTTGAGCTCACCGCCGAGATCGGCAGCGGGCTCATGGAATCCAGCCCATTATTTTTTGACGTGACAAATTCTTAGAGTCTCAATATTTCTCTAAGGCTTCTCCAAAAAAAGCAGTGGTGCTACCCACTCTCTATAACATTGAGATGTAACTTATTGCAGAGTTATCAAAATGTTTGCTCGGGTGCTAATATCATGCAAATAATTTTCAATTAAAGTTCCTTATCACCAATCATATCAAAGAAGCCATTATATTACTTAATGTTTGATTAAAATAATCTCTGGTCCCCTATGTTAAAGTTCTGAAGGAACTAGTTTCATTTTAACTTGGGGATATTTTGCTGTAATATTTTTTATATATATATATTATATGTGTGTGTACACAGAGACTGACCTATCAAACAATATTTCTATTGTTCTTACATACACCTATCGACTAACTACAAGTGTTTAAGCATAGAATAAATTATCCTTACCTACCATTTTAATTCGAGTTCCACAATTCCTGGCACAAAAGAAACAATCAGGATTGAGCGTATTATTCTGTAAATTACTTTACATTATGATGCAAAAAGGTTACATTTGTTGAATGGCAATGGCCTGGCTTTAGCTGGGCAGTGAAGGAGCAGCATTCGCCATTCACCTTGCATATAGTTGCCCACACACTTTTAGCGGGATTGTCAGTGAAGACTTTCAGTCATCAGACGTCTCTTGGAATTCGGTGCCCTCAACAGGGTATCTGTGATGTCTGTGAGTGGGACAACCAATTTGATTGAAGAATCCTCACAGAGACAAGTAGACTGCAAAGAAGGAAGTAAAACACAGGAAATATAAATTGCATTTAAATCACTTTACAGGAAGCAAAATAAAGATTGGGTCATACACAGGAGAGTAAGAGAAAGACATAAAAGACAAACAAAAGGAACAGTACAAGGTGACAGTAAAGATAGTAAGAGCTAGAAAAAGGGAATATGAAAAGAAATTTGCAGGGCATATCAAAATCAACACAAAAAATGTTTACAATTATATTAGGAAAAAGAGGGTAGTCAGGAGCAATGTGGCCACTTAAAAGCTGGTAATGGTGATATGAAAGTAAGGAAACCGTGGACATGCTGAAACATTACTTTGCATCAGTGCTTACAGTTGAGGAAAAAGCCAGCATGCTGGAAAACCCAAGGAAACTAATATTGAATCAGGGACATGGACTCAGTAAAATTATCATAAGAAAAATAACAATAATGAAAAAGTAATGGCACTAAAGAGTGACAAATCCCCAGATGGTTTCCGTTCCAGGGTTTTAAAGGAAGTAAGTCAGTAAATTGCAGATGCTCTAATCATAATATTCCAAAGTTCACTTGATTTAGGAACTGTTCCTTTAGATTGGAAAATTACTCATGTCGCTCTGCTATTTAAGAAAGGTGAGAGGGAAGCCAAGGCATTATAGATCAGGTTAGTATCTGTTGCTGAGAAATTACTAGGGTCTATAACTGATAGGGTGCCTGAACACCATTTTCAGCTAGTCAGAGAGAGGCATAGAACCGTAGAAAAAGTACAGCACAGAAAGAGGCCATTCAGCCCATCATGTCCATGCCAGCTGACAAAACTAGCCACCCAAACTGATCCCACCTTCCAGCAGCTGGTCCATAGCCCTGCAATTACAGCACTTCAGGTACATGTCCAGGTACCTTTTAAATGAGCTCAGGGTTTCTGCCTCCACCACCATTCCTGGCAGCAAATTCCAGATACCCACCAGCCTCTGGGTGAAACAGTTTTCCCTCATGTCCCCTCCAATCCTTCTACCACTCATCTTAAATCTGTGTCCCCTGGTAACTGATTTCCCCGCCAGGGAAAACAGGTCCTTCCTGTCCACTCTATCTAGGCCCCTCATAATTTTGTATGCTTCAATCAAGTCACCCCTCAGCCTCCTCAGTTCTAGGGAGAACAACCCTAGCCTATCCAATCTTTCTTCATAGCTGCAACCTTAAAGCCCAGGCAATATTCTTGTAAATCTCCTCTGTACTCTCTCCAGAGCAATTATGTTCTTTGTTCTTTTTGTAATGTGGTGACCAGAACTGCACGCAATACTCCAGCTGTGGCCTAACCAGCGTTTTATACAGCTCCACCGTCACATCCCTGCATTTCTACTCTACACCTCAGCCAATAAAGGAAAGCAATCTGTATGCCTTCTTCACCAATCTATCTACCTGTCCTGCCACCTTCAGGGACCTGTGTACATGCACTCCAAGGTCTCTCACTTAGATTAGATTAGATTAGAGATACAGCACTGAAACAGGCCCTTCGGCCCACCGAGTCTGTGCCGAACATCAACCACCCATTTATTCTAATCCTACACTAATCCCATATTCCTACCAAACATCCCCACCTGTCCCATTATTTCCCTACCACCTAGTGACAATTTATAATGGCCAATTTACCTATCAACCTGCAAGTCTTTTGGCTTGTGGGAGGAAACCGGAGCACCCGGAGAAAACCCACGCAGACACAGGGAGAACTTGCAAACTCCACACAGGCAGTACCCGGAATTGAACCCGGGTCCCTGGAGCTGTGAGGCTGCGGTGCTAACCACTGCGCCACTGTGCCGCCCATTCTTCTACACCTCTCAATATCCTCCCATTTATTGTGTATTCCCTTGCTTTATTTGCCCTTCCCAAATGCAATATCTCACACTTCTCTGGATTGAATTCCATTTGCCACATTTCCACCCACTTAACCAAACCATTGATGTAATTCTAGAGTCCACGGCTTTTCTCCTCACTATTAACTACACGGACAATTTTTGTGTCATCAGCAAATTTCCCAATCATGCCTCCCACATTTAAGTCCAAATCATTAATATATACCACAAACAGCAAGGGACCCAACACTGAGCTCTGTGGAACACCACTGGAAACAGCTTTCCATTCGCAAAAATATCCCTGAGCCAATTCTGGATTCAACCTGCCACCTTCCCCTGTATCCCATGGGCTTTCATTTTACTGACCAGTCTGCCATGCGGGCCCTTGTCAAATGTCTTACTAAAATCCATGTAAACCACATCCACTGCACCACCCTCATCAATCCTCCTTGTTACTTCCTCAAAAAACTCAATTAAGTTAGTAAGACATGACCTTCCCTTAACAAATCCATGCTGACTATCCCTGATAAATCCGTGCCATTCTAAGTGATAGTTTATCCTGTCCCTAAGAATAGATTCTAACAATTTACCGACCGAGGTGAGACTGACTGGCCAATAATTATTTGACTTATCCTCGCACCCTTTTTAAACAATGGTAGAACGTTCACAGACCTCCAATCATCTGGTACCTCACCTGTATCCAGTGAGAATCTGAGGATCCTCAGCACATCTGCTATTTTCTCCCTGGCTTTCTTTAACCACCTGGGATGCAATCCATCCAGTCCTGATGAGTTATCCACTTTCAGAGATGTCAGACCCTCAAGCACCTCCTCTCTCATTATGCTTATCTTATCTAATATTTTGCGCTCCTCTTTAACTACAATGTCTACAGCAACCCTCTCCTTTGTGAAGACAAAGACAAAAAACTCATTAAGAACCCTGCCCACATCTTCTGCATCCACACATACATCCACACATACATTCCCCTGTACATCTCTGATAGCCTCTACCCTTTCCTTAGTTATCCTCTTGCTCTTAATGTACTGATAAAACATCTTCGGGTTTTCCTTGATTTTACCTGCCAATAATTTTTCATGTCCTCGCTTTGCTTTTCTAATTTCCTGGATTTGTAAAGGGTAGGTGATGCGTAACAACCCTGATGGAATTTTTTGAAGAGGTGACAAGATAGTGGGGAAGGGAATGTAAATGGATGTTACTTACATGGACTTCCAGAAGGCATTTGATAAGGTCCTCATAAAGGGATGTTAGCTAAAGTCAAAAGTCATGGAATTAAGGCAAATTAAGACCTGGTTCGGAAATTGGCTGAGTGGCAGGGGACAGAGAGTAGGGATAATGGCAGGTACTCTGATTGGCAGCATCCGACTAGTGATATACCACAGAGATCTGTGCTGGGGCCTCAACTATTCACTATATTTATGAATGACTTAAGTGATGGGATTGAAGGTCACACATCCAAATTTGCCAATGGCACAATGATAGGTGACATAGTAAGCAGTGTAGCTGGAAGCATAAAAAGGCAAAATGAGATAGATAGATTAAGTGAATGGGCATACGGCAAATGGATTTCAACCTACACAAAAGTGAGGTCATCCATTTTGCACCTAAAAAGGATAGAACAGGGTACTTTTTAAATGGTGAAAAGCTTGAAACAGTGGAAGTCAAATAAGACTTGGGTGGCCAGGTACATGGATCATTCAAATGTCATGAACAGGTACAGAAAATAGTCAAAAAGGCTAATGGAATACTGGTCTTTATATCTAGGGGACTAGAATACAAGGGAGTAGAAGTCATGTTTCAGCAATTCAAAGCCCTGCTTAGACCACACCTGGAGTACTGAGTGAAATTCTGGCACCACACCTCAGGAAGAATATATGGGCCTTGGTGGGAATGCAGCTTATGTTTACCAAAATGATATCTGATTCAAAGGGTTAAATTATGGAGAGAGATTACACAAGGTAGAGTTGTATTCCCTGGAATTTAGAATGTAAGGGTGATTTGATTGAAGTTTTCAAGTTATTAAGGAGAACAGTTAGGCTAGATAGAGAGAATCTATTTCCACTGGTTGGAGAATTCAGGACTAGAGTGAAATTACAAAACACATCGACACTGAGTGGTAGAAGTTTGGAACTGTCTTCCACAAATGTCAGTTGATGCTAGATCAATTGTCAATTTTAAATCTACTATTGATAGATTTTTGTTATCCAAAGTTATTAATGGATATGGGGCAAAGACAGGTACATGGAGTTAGGTCACAAATCATTCATGATATCATTGATTGGCTGACCAGACTGGAGGGACTATATGTCCTAAAACAGAAAAAAAAGAAACAAAAAATGCCATTTCAAAAAAAAAATCTTAACATTAATTTTCTTCTGAGGGAATGAGACTCCATACTAATAAACTTATTTTTTTCCAAAGTGATTCCTGACAACTCAGCGGCACGCCGACATCAGCAGAGCACTCCAAGCAGCGCAATGCGCAAACGGTCTGCGCTCAGTGAGATGCGACGCATGCGCAGTCTATGTCTTGCCAGGACTAATTGGCGCATGCGTGGGAAAACATCATCAGCGACTTTCTCCCCTCGCCCGCTTCCCCCCACTCTGCTACTGTCTCCCTCCCTAGTAGCCGCTCTCCCCCCTTGGCCATTCACTCCAGGCCGTGACGCTTTCTCCCCCAACCCCCTCCTCCCCACCAGCCACTCTCCCCCTCAGTCGTTCGCTCCAGACATCGCCACTGCTCCCCCCACTCCCCTCGGCCAATTGTTCCCCACTCCTCGTTTCCTGCCCCCTCCACACCACCCTGCTCTCCAGCCGCTCACTCTCCGCTTTCTACCCCTTCCTCCAGACGCTAGCTCTAGGCCGTGCCGCTTCCCTCCTCTTGGCCACTTGCTGCTACGTCACCCCGTCACCTTCACGGCCCGCCTTGATTCTGCGGGCGGTGCGCAGAGAACGATGAAACGTGGGAGCGAGTGGCTGAGAGAAGGGAAGTGGAGCTAAGGTCTGGAGGAGTGGGGAGAAAGCGGCCGGAGATGTGGTGGCAGTGGTGGGGGGGGAGGGGTGGTGGTGGGAAGCAAGGAGTGGGGAGCATTCGGCTGAGGGGAGGGGGGGAGCTGTGCTGAGATTTGGAGTGAGCGGCTGAGGGAGGGGGGAGACAGCGAGGCTGTAGCAAGTGTGAATGTGTAGATTGTGAGAATGGGGGATTGCGGAATGGAGGCGGGGGTGGTGGTGGGTCAGAAATTCACCGAGTTATTTCCTCCATAAACTTCACAGTGTAAATGTTGACTTTACCATCCCATAGAAAGTTGCTTTACATTCCAAATTTCAATGGCAGTATCATACCAGAGACCTTGTGTCTTTGTCAACAAAAATCAAAACAGGTGAGCAGGAGACATCCAAGAAGTGATAACAAATGAAGCAATGGCAGGAGGGAGTGGAGGACTGCTGGGGGTGGGTGGGATGGAGCTGGCGATGGCAACCTTTGATGGGATTTTCAGGTTGAAGTTGTTTTTCTGTGATAAATTGAACAGTGCCATCTTTAATCCTGGCAGCTGTCTGAATGTCGCAGACAATGATGTTTCAGTGGAAGAGGCTGCATTTGCACATGTACTAGTACTGTGCCACCTAGTGGTTGTGTTGTCAGCAAACGCAACCTTTTCTTTCAGGGCCTGAGAGGTGGTTCAGCAGTAATTATTACTTGCCATAACATTAAAAACTCAGGTACTCCTGATTGGACAAGGCCTAACTTTTTCATCTGTCTATAAAGTGAGAATAGTGGATTGTATAAATTCCTGCCATCACAGAGATATCTGTGCAGATATGTGGGAAGACTGCAACAGTGAATCACATGAAAGAGCTAAGTATCACTGACAGCAACTTCTAGATTATGCATGCCAGAAGTTGTAGTCAGTTTTACCCAGTAATAATGGCGAGCGTTGACACCATCACGGTTATCAGTACAGCACAATCTGGGCCTTCAATGCCAATATGTTATGAATCACACAACACCTGCAGATACATTGTGTAGAAGAAGCTTTAATGTTCTGTCTGATTCTGTTAAACCTATCAACACAATGACATCTCAGCATCCATTTCTGGATATAGAATCTAAGTACAATTTCTTCTGTATTATATGCATTTTAAAATTTGTTACTTTTGAAAAACATTATGTGATATATTAAGACACCAAGTAAGCTCACCTGTGCACCATACTGATTTGTAGCACAATTGACTTGTTTGAATATTTTAACATGATTTTTAATAATATGCAATTGACTTTAAAAAAAAAGATTTTTCTCCCATCAAATAAACGTTTGGAATGCTATCGAATCTTAAATGGAGTTATCTGAAATGCTGCAGGATCTTATAAATGGAAATGTTATTGCCTATGATTTGCATTGGCTTCTTTTTTAACCTATCATTTATCTAGGACAGCTTCAACAGCTTTGTGCTCCCTCCTCAATATGTGTTTTTTTTTAACAAAGTGAATGAAAACAATGCCATCTGAGGAAATTTAAATGGAGGAAATATCTTGCCGATTAATTGGTGGGAAAATAAGGAACATTATAACTGTTTTGTTTTATCTCTTTTAGTCCCTGGCTTCCCTTACCCAGCCGCCACTGCAGCTGCTGCCTATCGAGGCGCACACCTGAGGGGTCGAGGACGTACAGTTTATAACACATTTCGTGCAGCTGCACCCCCTCCTCCTATACCAGCTTACGGCGGGTGAGTGCAATATCAAAAGGTTAGCAAATAATTTGAGAAGCTAGAAGAGTTTTCCAGTGGAGTGCGTGCTGGTCGTGGCGCACCATGGAAACTGACACAGCATGCAAACAGTGCAAATTCCTGCAGCAAAACACCTTGCCTAAAGTAGTGAAATATAACTAATTTGTGCTGCCATGGACATTGACCCGAAGAGCTGGATTTTCCCAAGGGCTTTGGTACCCTGATGTCAAAACCAAATGGGGGTCCCGACCCCCTGCTTGCCAACAGCATGACTGGCTCAGCATTCTTCTGGGAACTGACCCACTAATTGGCCGCTGCTGCGCTCGCCGTCCAATTAAAGACAGCGGATGGGCTTTTGATGGTGCAGGCCCAATTGAGAGGGCTGGCAGCTCTGGAGCCTTGGCAGCCCCGCTGGAAGTGATGGGTGCTGCTGAGGCAGGTTGGAGACCGAGAGGGCGCCTCAACATGGAAGTGCCCTCTCTGGCCTGCACAGCAGTGCAGAAATTAACAATATCAGGATCGGCAGGTCAATCAAGATGGAGGGGAATGCCCTCCACTGGATTGAAATTGGCTCTGATTTTGGCCTTTCATGCTCAAGGCGCCGTCAGTGGGGCAGGGAGCCTCAGGGAGGGGTTTGCTCCACTGCTGTCAAATTGCCGGGGAGGCCGCAAAATTGCCCTTAGTTGGAATCTCAATCACGTTAATTGGCTGCCTGCCTCTGTGGTGTGGGCAGCTGATCCTCTTGCCAACCCCAAGGAAGATTCTCCGACGGTGAGAATGGATCAGGGAGCTGTCCCAACGTGGCTCTCCCCTATTTTACTGGCTCTCTCACCTCCAACCCCGTCTCCACGAGGCTGGGAAAATCCAGCCTGAAGTGTTTTATATATCACAGATCATTATGTAAAGTCTGCCAGACACTGAATGCTGTAGAACATAAGTTATAAAAATAAAATATGTATTTCTTTTGATGATTACAAACATCTGATTCTTAAGGAGGTTGGACAGAGATCAGAAAAGAATTTCCATGCTTTACCGAATGAAAATTGTATTTGTTTCTTTTCTGCTGATCATCATGGGTTCATAGATTAATTCAACCATCACAAACATTAGTAATCTTTTCTTTCACAATGCATGAGTCTTAAAAGCCTTCATGTAGTTATGTTATAAGTTATAAAATTGCTCATGAAAAGGATTTTTTTTTTAACTCAAGTCTTACCATCACTTCTGGGATCCAAGTTGCGCTCCAAGTAATTGAGATGAAGTTCTGACCTATTCAGAGTTGTTCAGCGCCATAGTTTTGACATTTGTAGTTTAATTCATTGAACATCAGTCTAAGGGGGTAACTTTAATCTAACCTGCCCGGCTTCAATGGGAAGCAAAATTGGGCAGGATGTATAATGGAACCGATCTGATTCCATCAGTTTCTCGTCAGGTGGGTTAGCATTACCCCCTAAAAACTGCATGGAAATTATTCTTGACGTCAGAGTGTGGAGACTGGACTTACCATCTTTATACACCAGGGGACCTTAATAGACTTGGGGTCACTGACAGATTTCGGGCGCAAAGGGGGCAAATGTGGTAAACGGATGCCTGAGTCAAGAACCCCGAGGCTGACCCACAATTGTGCCTATGTCCTCATCTCAATAATGTATGTGGGGTGCCAGTGCCTGGCACAGGTCCTGGATAGCTCGCCCTTCTGGTGTTTGAATTTCAGGCCGTCTAGCTCACCAGCAGCATGAACGGACACTGAGTATTAATAAGACCAGCAATCAGAGACTGTGATTGTTACAATGGATGAGGTTAATTTAGGGTAAAATCACTATATAGCTGACAAGTTAACAGCATTAGTCAGTCAACCCATCACTACTTAGAATTTAACATGCAAAGATATAAGCCAATTGGCCCAACAGGGATAGATAGATTTTTGACCTCTCAGGGAATTAAGAGATATGGGGACCGGGTGGGAAAGTGAAGTTGAGGTAGAAGATTAGCCATGTTTGTATTGAATGTTGGAGCAGGCTCGAGGGGTCGTATGGCCTACCCCTGCTTCTATTTCTTATGTTCTTAGGTATATGCCGATGTTTATGCTCCAAATGAGCCTCCTCCCACCTCATTTCATGTTACCCGATCAACTTATCCTTCTACTCTTTTCTCCCTTATGTACTAATGTACAGCTCCCACTTAAATATTATCCTTAAATGCATCTGTTCTGTTGGATAGCTCAGGGTCTTTTTGTGTGATTAGCTTATACGACTATGTCCTTATGAGCAGCATGGCTGAATCCATCTGCTTCCTTCCTTGGGACACAGAAGTTACCTTCCATGCAAACATACGAAGTAGGAGCAGGGATAGGCCACTCGGCCCCTTGAGCCTGTTCCGCCATTCAATAAGATCATGGCTGATCTGATTGTAACCTGAACTCCACATTCCCACCTACCCCCATTGTGTCGATGAGCCCCTTTGGTGGCAGGATTGTCTGTTCCACTTGGATCTTTGGTTCTGGCTGAGCCCATCTGATGCATGAGCATGATATCTAAATTGGCTGCGTTCTGACCTTCCCTGATCGCAGCCATTTATACAATAAAGCGAGACATGTTGCTCCACCTGGGGACAGTGGGTAAGGGGAAGGATGGCTTGGTGCAGGATGAGGAGTGAGGTTAAAAAAAAGAGCCTCTTTAGCATAATTTCAAAAAAAAGGTGCTCCAGCTGCTTTATGTGGCAATCTTTAATTTAATATATTTTGTGGTGTGCAATGACACTTGATCAAAGAATTCCCAGTGCTGGGCACACACATTGGAGTTCCTCTGACATGGTGCAGACCTTAGACCTCCATGCCCAATAATACAAGGAACTGGCACCCGCCATTGAATTACAGAAAGACCCCCAGGTGTTTTACTTCTATTAAGCTGGGACATAACACAAATACTGACCCAGGAGAGGCTCCATTTCGGGAGACAGAATGCATGTACATCACAAGAGCATTTAGTAAATTGTACAGCTGCATGAATTCCTGAGTAACAGTTCTCAGTGCCTGTTACAGTCATGTGGAAACAAATTTTTGTGATCCAGGATTGCGTCTCACATTAATGTATCCTTCACTAATATTCGGCAGTCAGGATCTGGAGGGGAGAACTGCTCAAATTTGAAGTCTTCTAAGGGTGTAAGACATAATCTTAGTAAAAGTAATTTTGGATTTTACTTTTGGGAGAATTAGTACATGTTGAGTATGGTTGATTCTTTCACCAGTGAGCTTCAGTCTAGCTTTACACGATAAGAGGATGTGTTGTCAGAGACTTGAGAGCTGAAAGTCTACATCCCATAAAATCAGTACATTTTGTCACAGTTATGGCTGACTGCAGCAAATGGGAACAGTGGATCCTATTCCAGACAGAAAAGCCACACAGGAAAGGAGTTTCCAAAAAAGACACTTTCCAGCAAATAGCATAGATGTATTTAAGAAGAAACAAGATATGTACATGAGGGATAAAGGAATAGAAGGGTATGTTGATAGGGTGAGAGGAAGTAAATGGAATGGGAGGAGGCTGGTGAGGAGCATAATCATCGGCTGAATGGCCGGTTTCTATGCTACAAATTCTCTGCAAAATCATCCTTTAGTTCTCATTTTGTGACTCAGGTGTCTGCTATTTTCATATTAAAATCCAGACATTTGTTGTTTTATACATAAAGGTACGTGAAGCTGCCTGAGTGGGAAAGGGAGATTTACACATCCTTTTACTTTATTTACATCACTCAGTAAACAGGCTTACCAGCCTTCATTTCTTCCTTCTCCAAGTTACAAGAAATGTCTGAAGACCTTTTACCTTTGAGTTCAAACCACTCTGCTGTGCTTACAGTTTTGATTTTTCAGCTATGCAATTTTTTTAAGTCACTATTTTACAATCAGAGGAATCAATTTTTCTTTTCAAATATCCTTGCATCTAAACGTTGCCAAATGAATATTTAATTTCCTTCCTCTGTTACGCATCCTGGATGAGGTTACCAATCTTTTTTAAAGCCTGTTCATTTTCTTTCTTTACTCCTTGCCGTTTTCATTCTTTTGTCTTTTTTAGCCACTGAACATCATGCCATTTTCAGATTAGTAGAGAGAGCCTGTAACCAGTCCTTATTTCCTCAATCTGTTGGTGTTCTACAGGTCAGCTTTCAAGTGATCATATTTGTAGGCTTTGTTGGACTGGTGTCCAGTTTTCCCACGCTAAGTTCATTAAAACAGTTCTGTGAACCAGTGAGCTGATTAATGCCTTATTTTCCTGCTTTACCCCCAAATTTGTCCTTGTTTATTTTGCCATTCTTTTGACCAGAATAGTGGGATGGTCTTTTTTATTCATTCATGGGATGTCGGCGTCATTGGTCAGGCCAGCAGTTATTGTCCATCCCTAATTGCCCTTGAGAAGGTGGTGGTGAGCTGCCTTCTTGAACCGCTGCAGTCCATTTGGGGTAGGTATACCCACAGTGCTGTTAGGAAGGGAGTTCCAGTTGCAGAGTGCAACACAGCTTCTATCATAACTGCTTCATAATCAGCCAACAGGTGAGGCATATTGGCAAATCTGTCTTTCCCTTCATTTGCCTAGAATGGTAGTATCATTCAGTGTTCCAGATGAAAACTCACCAAGTTCATATCCTCATGGTAAGTGCCCAAAATATAGTTGCCATTTAGTTACCCAGATAAGAACCAGCGAAACTTGTACACGTTAGTGGCAGATGGCTAAAATAGTGCTGATATTAGTGACCCAGATGAGAATTAGTCAAACCATTTGTTGCAGGTGCAAGTCATCAACAACTGTGGAAGATGGATCTATGGCCAACCTTTCAGGAAAAGACATTTCACTGTCTGAGTTTCAATATTGCCCATTATTGTGCATTCAATTCTGAAGGTTGTGACTGTGGCTATGAAGCAGTATAATACTGGAAATTAAGATGGGCTTTTCTTCCTTCTGCTTTATGATTGATTGACACTTAGCACTCTGAATTTGTAAAAAAAAAACTTTAACCTGCAGCATATTGATGTGACTGAGACTGACATTGGGATATCAAGCAATTCTGTATCAGAATCATGTCCTCTGCATTGCAAAACAACAGTTCTTTAAATATTCTCAAGCTGAAATCAATGGAACTTGGAGCAATATCCTTCCTCAGTGCAGTATTTTAATGGCTGTTCTTACTCTTCATGGCATGTGCCATGGGAGCAGAGCAGCAATGGAGGTAGGTGAAATATTCGACAATATACTGTTACCTTAAAAATATTGATACAACGGCCCCAATATTTACTCAGGGCAGTGGAGAAAGCAGGAGGAGGCGGGAAGGATTTACAGTCAGGAAAGCTGGACATAAGGGTTTCCCAGACGTCTTGAAGGATTTAACTGAAGGACGTCATTTCAATATTTTCAGTAGGTTTCCAGGCTGCTTCTCAGGCGGGAAAGCAGCCGAAGGTCGGACGCCTGGTAAGTGAGGGGTGTAGGGGAGGAGATTGTTAGTTGGTGGAAGGGATTCGGAGGTCGCAGGGTAGTGTGGGGGTCAAAGATTGTGAGCGTGGTTATCAAGATGGGGGCATTGATTGGGGGGCTTACAGAGGTTAGCTTATTGGGCCTAGAGAAACATTCCTGCTCCTCCTGGCCCACAAACAGTGCTTTAAATGCACTTACCTTATAGATTAATTCTTTCTTGCCCCCTTTAACCTGCCAGGCTTCCCGAGACCCAGGAAACCTAGCTGGCATTATTTTAGAAAGAAAAATTAAAATGGAGGCAGGGAGTCTGCTTCAAAGATTCTACTGACTGACCTGCCTCCTCAGAGTGGATTGATAACCCACACCCATCTTCATTAATACAGAGGCATTGGAGGTGGATTTGAAATGTTAAAAAAATTCACTTCCCACCCGACCCAATCCCACCCATTCTTGGGGGTTAAAATTATCCCAAATATGTTACACAAAGGTTAGTACCATGGTGGTATAGTTACAAGAACAGATCACATATGGACCCAGATCACCCTAAAAGCTATTTGAGACATCTGTTCAAAACCTTTCTATTGTTACAATGCCATTAGCAGCTTTATTTTTGTAAATTTGCTTTATGCTGATTTTTTATTCGTTTGATTGAGGAACTGCCTGTTAGAGTTTATAAAAGCTTTTGCAAAAGATAAGACAGGAACACACTGGTTGTAATCATACAGGCACTGGTTCAAAACCCACTGAAGTCAAGCCATCATTTCATAAGATGGTAAGATAAATATGGAAGAAGGCTATTTAACTTGTCTTAATTCATCCCTCCAGAGATCCTCGCATGTACCCATTGTAGCCTCCAACTGTTTTCTGAAACGATTACAGGGTTTTTATCTCCACTACTCTATCTGGAAGTTTATTCCACACATGGATAATTTTTTTCTGTGAAGAATTTCCTTACGTCCTTATATTTAATTCGTAAAGTTAGTTTTTCCTAGTTTGAACCTGTTTTCTCGTGTTCTGCACGCACAACTTAAGTTATAATAATATTCTGGGTTAATTTTTTCTCCAGCAATATTTTAAACCTCTGTAAGATCACATCTCAAATCCCACATTCCAGTTCGAAAAGCCAAATTAAGGCGTCTTAACTTGGAATTGGTTTTCTGTGGGAAGCGCTCCAATGAGTTAATTTCACCTCAGCTGACACCAAAGTGGGGAGGGGGCTTCAGGAGCATCTCGCAGTCTGGGGCATGGGAGGTTAAAACATTTTTGAGGCCTACACCTCCTTGCCTCATTGAGTAAAGTTTCTGACTTACCTTGTGAGCCTCTTCATCATTCCTGACAGCTGCTAGCCTGCTTTCACCTGGCAGGAAAGCCATGGCAGTTTTATCACTTAGGCCCAGCATAAAATGCAGTTGAGGTCCTATTAAAATAATAGGACCTTGATTTGCATAAACTCATGAAGTATTTGCCACTTTAGGCAGGCACCTCAGTTATGTTAAGATCACAGGCAGCAGTAAAGGGGTGAGTTCTGAACGGGCAACTAACTTGTTCGGTTTTAACTGGCCACCCGCTTGGTTTCCATCAAGCCGGTCGGGATAAAATTGATCTGCGTATCTTTCTTCAATCCTTCCTCATGTGTTGGACCTTTGACATTGAGGACTACCATCATGGCTCCTCCTTGGACAACCTGGCTGTGAAATTCATTAAGGCCTGAAAATTTGTGTGGGATTGTGATGCACGATTAACGCACACCCATTGCTTCTGATGCAGGCATCACCCAAACTTCATTGTGCATGTTAATTAACATGATTGTAGTGTGCAGCTAGCGCTAAGCGTACTGTTGAGTGGTTGCATGCCTGAGCAGGGGCTACAAACGTGTGAGAGGATAGCATGAGTTCAAGCTAGCCTGCACTACTTAAAGCCAGCCTGCATCTCTAAAGGGGTGGTGCATTTTGACTGTAAGAAGAGTGACTATGGCCCAACAAGAGAGATAACAGGCTCCAAGGTTCTGCGATGCAGCACTGGAAGCCTTGGTGCAGGAAGTGGACAGGAGAAGAGATGTTCTCTATCCACGGGAGACCAAGGGGCCGTCTAGACAGCCACTGTAAAGGCATTGGGAGCAGATAGCCAATGCAGTCAATGCCAGTAATGTAGCCCTGAGGACATGGATGCAGTGCCACAAGAAATTCACTGACCTCAGATAAGTAAGCAAGGTCAGTGAATGCATTTTCAAATGTCATATTCTACCAGCTGCACCACTAGCCTCACAACCTGCTCAATACATCACACCCCCATGACTCACCTATCAACAGTCTCCATCAATCACGACTCATACTTTGCATTCTTAGCTTCAACTCACCCTCTCACTATGAGCACTGCTGAAATTCTCACACCCACATCTCACAGCTCACATACACTGCCAGCTATTCAATCATGACAGCCACATCACTCAAACACATTGCGCCACACTCACTGACAAACTTCCCTCTCTTTTGCAGGACATGGTGGCACATAACTGAAGGCAGCATCACATAACCAGCGGGGGACAGGCATGGCTGCATGTTCTTACCCTCCTGTTGGAGGAGACAGTACTCACCATCATTGCAGTGGCCATGACTGAGGCCGTGGTCAGTAGCAAGGCTGAAAACATACCTAATCCTCCTCCTTACATCCCACTTCCTCCTCATCCCACAATCTTGTCTGATGTCCAAGCTGAAAATGGTGTAAGCATGCAGCTCTTGCTTCCCCATGTCCCTCACTGCAACAATACCCTAGGGTCTTTCTCCTTTCAGATACCCAAGATCAGACACCTAGCCAGGCAGTGGTGGAAGACAAAGAGAGAGGAAGGATGTTCCCGATGGTGGGGGAGTCCAGAACCAGAGATCATAATCTAAGGATACAGGGTAAACCTTTCAGGACTGAGATGAGGAGAAATGTCTTCACCCAGAGAGTGGTGAGCCTGTGGAATTCACTACCACAGAAAGCAGTTGAGGCCAAGGCATTGTATGTTTTCAAGAAGGAGTTAGATATAGCTCTTGGGTATAAAGGGATCAAAGGGTATGGGGCGAAAGCGGGAACAGGCTACTGAGTTAGATGATCATCCATGATCATAATGAATGGCAGGGCAGGCTCGAATAGCCTACTCCTGCTCCTATTTTCTATGTTTCTATGCAAAAACAGAAAGACAGTGATGAAGAAGAAGCACTGTCACTCACTGTCACATTCACAGCCACCAGCTCAGGTACTATGCGTTCTTCAGAGGCTAGCTTAGAAGTGGGATCTGCACATGGTGCAGCCAAGACAGGAGACAAGGGTAACATAGGTGCCAGCCAACCGGAGTGTGAGGTCACACATGTGTTCTACAGAGGGCTCAGATGACAACTTCGATGGGTGAACTGCAGAAGAAGGCTGATGGGTATGCACAATGATATGCTTGGTGCATTGGCAGGTCTGTCAAAATGTCTGTGGTTATTGTCAAGGATCATAGAGGACTCCAGAACCAACTTGGGACACAGCTTTGCCCAGAGCTTGAAGTCCATCCTATCCGGCATGGAATGGTGGCCAACTCCATTAGCACACTTGTGTGGATGTCCATTGCAGCACAAGTAGAAACCCCTCCAATGTCTGAGCGCTGCAGTGGAAGCTCAGACTGAAGTCACACAAGCTCAGTTTGTTGTCACGAGTGTTCAGACTGCCGCCATCATGACTGTGGATACCAGTTCAGAAGAGTTTGCAGGCTTACTACAAATTACTGGAAGTGCAGAGGCACCATCCCGTGGGAGTGGCAGTGGCACCATGGAACAGGAACCTGCTGTCCTTTCTCAGGAAGATGGCATTCATCCTCCCATCACTGCCACTCTGCCAGTGCCCTTGCAGCTGCCTTTCAGCCAACTAGACTAGACTGCTGCTTGCCGTGGTGAGGTGGTGCAGTCCACAGCTGGGCCTTCTAGGACCAGAGTTGCGTGAGGTCATCCTGCAAGGCTATCAGCAACCTTGCCCACGGAAGTCAACAGTCTTCCACCAGCCATGCTGCAGTCTCTGAGCCTGCACTGCGTCTGAGCACAGGACAGGCAAAGACACGTGGAAGATGGGCACTAAGGGAATGCATGAGGGTAATTAGTTGACTTTTGTCTGGTTTCATTGATAAAGTTAGTTTGGAATGTTTGTTTTGTGGTGGCTTTCATTTCCCAAGAGGATGCAATGATGTTCAATTTCAGAGAGAAAGTAAGCTGTTAGACTGTTGTTGAATAGGGATGGGATTTTGTTCACTGATGAGCCGATAACGGACATCTCAGTTGGAAAAGGGATGTGTTGGTTGCCTCCTCCCTTCCTCCTGCTCCTCCTCCTCCTGCTGTTCAGCTGCTTGCTGTACCCTTGGTGACAAGTTCTGTGCCCTCATGATGGCGAGGATGTGCAGGACACTACAGACCATGATGAATCATGACGCGCGCTCTGAGAGCAGTCCAGGCAGTGGAAACATTGGTCCAGTGGCCTGCTTAATGACATTTTGTGTGGCAGCGTTGCTTTTGTTATGTACAGTGCTGCCTGCAGGTGCTTGGTATGTGAACCAAAGTCATGAGCCAAGTGGTCAGCGCACAGCCTTTGTTGCCCAGTAGTCACCTTCTGGCCTCTTGTGGCAGCTCAAAAGCTGAGGGGACGGTGGTCTGGTGTAGAATAAAGGCATCGTGACTATTGCCAGGATACTAGGCAATCAACTGCATAATGCGCTGACTATGGGCTGCACACCAGCTGGACATTGAGGGAATGGAACCCATTATACTTGTGGTGCATCTTTGAACTTACATTCAGTGCTTGCAAAGTGACATGTGACAGTCAATGGCACCCTGCCCTTGTGGAAGCTTGCTATCCTAGTGAAGCCATATGTTTGCTCTGCCTGCTACATTCTGGAAAGAGAGAATGCAATGTATTCTGCTTTGTCAGCATACAGAGCAGATGTGACTGTCATTCTGCAAGAGTGGATGGCGAGCTGCGAGATGTCGTCTGCTGCATCCTGGAAGGCGCCCGAGGTGAAGAAGTTCATGTCTGTGGCCACCATTACAGCCACTGGATATGGGATCCTCACCCTGCTCTGACGCTGCAGGTCTGCTTGCAATAGATGGCAGTTAAGTATCTCCTTAGTGAAGCAGAGACAACACACACACTGCTCCTCACTGAGATTGAGATAGAAGAATAGTTCCCTGAAGACTCCGGGTGGATATGCCCTTCTAATGAGAGCACTTCTCGCCCTCCTCCTCTTCCTTCAAGCAGTTTCTCCTCCTCTGCTTCACCTCAGCTCAATCTCCCTGACATGCTGCAGGCAAAGGGGGACAGTAACTACAGCACCCATGACTCAGAACAAATGGTGTAAGCAGAACCCTTGAAGTCAGAACCCAGGCCTTCACCACATGCAACACCACTCTTTGTAGACTTTACTGTCTTTAAGTAGCATTACAAATTTCCAAGCACTTCTACTAACTCAGCAACAGCTATTAGAAACCAGTCAGCAATTAAACTGAAAGTGGTTGATGACCCCTTTAAATAGCACTGGTGGCGGCAGGATCTTTCCTGCTGCTGAACTGTGTGAGATTGAGAGGGTGTTAATTGCAGCATTCAGGTCGAAAATGACACCACTAGAATCAAATCATTTCACGTTCTGCCTACCCTATATATTTTTGGAACATGCTCCCAGTGTCCTCGCTAAGAACTTCACCATAATAGCCTTTGGCACGGCCAGCACCAAAAGTGCACATGCATGGTGCAGACTCAACTGACCAGAAACTGCATCTGCAGTGACAAAAATATGGGATACACAACTGAATTTTGCAGCCCCGTCTCTCTGGTTTCTTAGCAAACAAAACTAGAGGTGATCTCATCAGATTAGCTTGCTGAAAATATTGACGCAGCGCTTGCCTTCAATTTTTAGAAAAGATGTGGGAGAGAAAACTGGGTCTTCTGGATCACTCTTTAATGAGATTTTCTTCAACTGACAAAGGCCTTAATGAGATAAATTTGGGTCGCCTTAACTCAGTTTGAAGTGAATAGAAAAGCCAAGTACGAAACTACTCTGTATTTAGTATTAATTGAACAATGAGCTTGTAGATATCTGTTGAATGCCAGGAATAGAAATCCCATTGCAGTAGTAGGCAGACCTCTCCTGAGACCAGATTGAGGATGGAAAGTCCATTGTTCAATCAATGCAGTCAGCCCTGAGCTACATCCAACCTGTACTACAGTTGATGAGACTGAAAATATGGAATAAACATGTCCAATTTCATACCATCATCAGCCTCGCTCCTCAAATTGGAGCAATTCCTTCCAAAAATGTTTTTAGAAAGGGTGAAATCCCTTATTATGCATCCACTGCTTAACCAGCATGTGCCTTCATTTGTTGCCATTCAACTCAGGAACCACCTACACTGATCACTTCTGATGCCAGTCCAGAATGAACTGAAAAGACCGTATTGTGGCAGGACAAATGAACCATGTCAGACAATACATAGCTTGGTTTCTATTATGTCATCATTTCCACCGATTTATTCAGTGTTTTCCAAATGAGGCTCTTTTTCATTAATGTTACAATCATAAATGGTAGAAAAATCTGTTCAACTTCCTTAAACATCAGTGTTGCAACCTTTATTCTTTCAGTGGACTAACATGTGTGGCAAAGTAATTGATATGTGAAATTGCATGTGAAAATGCACTAATGTGAATGTTTCTTTTTGTGTGTGAATCTTTGCAGTGTTGTTTACCAGGATGGATTTTATGGTGCAGACATTTATGTAAGTACTCGCAATGTACATACAGTCTTCATTGATTACTAAAGCCATTCTTCTTACAAGTTTGCATTGTACAATGCAATCTTCTTACAATGTACATTGTGCTGAAAATCAACTATGCATCTGTGTTCATATCGTTATAATTTTTCACAATATTATCTTGAAATGGTCTTTTAGCCTATTGAGTGCTGTGTGCCTCTCATATTTATGGTATCCAAGTTCACACAGGGTGAACATTTAAAATCTTAACATAACATGTAGCAGTATTAATTTATTATTGCTTTCCTGTTAATGAATGGTATTGTAAATGGATTTCTTTTTGTTAAGGATAATTTTTCATATAGTTTCCAAAGATTTCATGTCATTCCTGTTCTATTTTTGGAGGGGTTGTGTAGATATTTTTCTGATGTCTTTCTGTGTGATAGCTGCAGATTTTATGTGATAAGAATAATGGTTCTGTTGCTCATTAAAGTGATGGATGGGAGAGTGGCAAAAAAAATATTGTCCACTTTCACGTTGTGCTGAGCTGTAGGCTGAGTCCTAGGTCCAAAAGTACATAGGGTGGCTGATACACAACTGCACACCTGGGGCCAAATTGAAGACTCAAACTTACATTCAAAATCAGACAGTTCCTGGAAGAAGATATACCAGTTCTCAGTTGAGTCACTAGATGGATACCTTGTAGTGGTGGAGTGCTCCATCTCATTGACACCCATCATGGAATAGGAAAATGCAACAAAGTGACTTGCCTTTTTCAAAAATTTTATTCTGCCAGATTAATCAGAATTGATGACTTCAGACTATAGACTTTGTTGACTTTTAGACAGAAGGAGGTTGTATGGAGGTGGATAGACTGCAAAAATGAAGATATAAGGGAGAGAGAAAACAGTTCTCATCATTTTCCATTTTTAGAGCTTATCAAGTTTGATGTTGAATGAAGACATTAGGTTCTTAAGAGTTGTGAGTGAGCAGGGAACCTCATGATTGTTGCTTGAGAACCATAAGGTTTTTAGACTTGTATCTTTTGTTTGAGCATTAAAAATATTTTTCTGTATTGTTAGAATTAACACTATTCAAATAGTACAAAATATGTTTTATCCTAGTTTTCAGCAAGGATACCTGTTAGGCAGAAAAAAAAGTTAGCATTTCTTCTGGACATTGAAATCTTCAAATTTCAAAATAAATTAAAACAAAGTATGCTAATATTCAGTATTTTGCAAAAAAGATGCATTTTATATCATTGAAAAAAACTGTCTCATTATAATTTCCCTCTGGAAGCAGTCTTCATTGAGTTTTCCTTCCAAAGTTGCACTACTAGGCCTCAGCCTCCAAGTTTAAATTGATTAAGTTTAATTGATAGAAATATAAAAAATGCATTAGACAGCATTAGAAAATATAAATTACATTCTGGCTTCTAAGCCATTACAATTCGTCTTTCAGAGACTATGAAAAATTAGGCTGTGTGAAACTTTAGTAAAGAGAGGATATCTTTTCAAATTAAGAGGGAAAAAAAGCACATAAAACCCTCTTCAATACTCAAAGGGCTACCCTCTACCTTTTTTTTTGATTTGATAATACTTAATTTGTATGGATTTTAGGTTTTCGATGGTTCAGTATAAAAAACAAAAGGAATGGCTTTTTGGGTTCATGGGTTATTCATTCTTTTTACATTCAAAACATTATTTCTGTTTCATTATAGAGTAGTGTATCCAGAACCTGTGTATGGCAATAAGTTACCACAGGTATGAAGTGCTGGATGATGAGCGGAGCATCACATTGAATGTGGATTGTCGTGAAATGTTTTTACTAACTGGAAGATAAAAGGGACAATTGTTGATGCAGGAAGGGTTTGCTTTGAGTGAACATTAACCATTTTTGGGCAGTTTGGATTTGCTGAGTGACTAGAGCTTGGGGGTGAATGGTGGCAAAATAATTTTGAATAAATGTTGATTTCAGATGGTAAATCTTGGCAAAAAGCTTAGTGATTAGGATTTTTATAAGTCTTATTTTTTTCTCCACTGCACTTGCAAAAATATACAGTGAGGAGGCTGTCCCAAAGGATGATGGGACGGCCACTTCCAACCACATTTTAATTGGATCATAAATGGTGTTTGCTTTATCTTCGGAGACTGGATTCTCTATGTTAATTGGCATGCTGAGATCATTTAGAAATGGTTGATATAACATTGTGGCCCATTGAACAGGAGGCTCTGCTGTTCTCACAGTTTGACATTCGATGCATCACTGCCCACAATTCATTTTGAATGTGCATTTGTTTGTCCTGTTGCTTAATTGAAGATCCATAATTATCCTAACTTTAAAAATTAGCAAGAGCTAGGTTAATTAAAATCTAATTTCTACAAGAATGACTTAATTCCAACTTATATGTTTTTAAAGAATTAATTTTAATAACAGTGCCAACAAATGCATTAGGATCAATATGTTAGGGATATTTTGAGAGACTATATCGGGTCCTTCAGTATTTTCAACATTTATGCAGCAGGTGGCCAATTTCTTTGCACAAAGTAGTAAGCTGTACTTCAATAAACCGAACTTATATAGCTCTAAATTGAGTAGTAAGTAGGAATACAGTCAGCACTTCTCAAAGACAAAAGTCAGATTCAGGTCAGCAGTGTGAATTGGAGTTTTTTTTTATTATCTCTTAGATATTTTCTGAGTGATCTCACACCCAAACCTAATGGGTTTGTTTAATGAGTGTCTAATTTATCAAACGTATATATTTTAGATTCAAGGTTTATCATAAAGAATAATAAATTACATTTTAACAGTTATGAGCCTAGGCTTGATGCAATAAATCAATATTATAGTAAGGAGTAATTTACAGTGCCATTAAATGATTCATTTAGCCAGCTAAATCAGAACTTCATTTATTTTCCTTTTACCACTTATTCCTTCTCTTTTTGGTTTGCTCAAACAAGGGGGCTAACCTGACCTATACTGATTCCAGAACTCTGCCAATACTGCTCCCCTAACCAGCTGTTAGGTGATGCATGACAGCAGTGCAGAAGAATCTGTCATTGATTTTTTTTCTTTATTCCAGTGGATATATATCTATACCTTACTCAATATCCTCCACTACTGACTGGGCCAAGATAGGGAAACCTGTGCATGGCAAGTAATGGACCTGCAGTATCATTCTAACATTGAATGATTCAACACATTGGTACGCCAATGCAATGCATCACTGGACTGTCCATATAATTTATCCTTCGACTACTTGTATTTATCTGCACAAAGATAGATGTTGGTGTCTGTTTTAGATTATTAACCACGAGAACATGCATTATTTGTCAAGAAAATCTGAGTCCAATCATTTACTCTGCCTCAGAAGATTAAACCAGAATTCCCATACCTTGAATATGTTAAAACTGTAAAGGTACTGAGATATTGCTTACTCTCTTCATCACCTGCAAAACATCTCTCTGATTTCAGATCTTCAAACCATTTCTAACTTAACAAACAATATGATAAGTTATGGTACATAATGGTTTGGTACATAGCAATGAAAGTTGTATGTATCTTACAGCAAACAGCTTTACAAATTCTTGTTTCTTATGTCAAATATATACCATTGAGTTTATCAAATGTGAAATCATTAGTTATGGCATAAATCATGATCTGCTTCCATAAGTGTTGAAAATACTGGGCACCCTATGGTATGAAATTGCAAATGGACTGAGCTGCTTCTTTTGTTCCAGGGTGGGTACGCTGCCTACAGGTATGCCCAACCTGCCACTGCCACTGCTGCTGCCTACAGCGACAGGTAAGGAAGCCTGTCTTTTTAAATTTATCATATTGTAATTTATATGATTCAGTGCTAGGATAAAAAGGAACTGGTTCACAGGACATCTCAGGAATGATGAATTAATCATTCAAACAAATAACATTGTTGAGGTCTGAATTTGTGACAGCCACTATAAGAGTGATATGGCTGATATGGTTGAGTTATGGCATTGTTTCTATAATGGTAGTTAATATTTGTTATGCCACATTCTAGCTGTTAGCTTAGACTGGTTCTGGATTTGCAGCCGTTTTGAGTAAACTATTTAAGGAAGTTTATAATTCCTAATGAGAAAACTTCGACTTGCCATTCTAAAATGAACTTGATTTGCTTTCATTTAGTTTGAAAAACTAAAATAGTTCAATAGAAACTGAGTAGGAATGAACAAATTGGCTGGAGTTTGACTGTGAAGGCACAGTCTAAATTGAATTGAGCAGAAAAAATTGCTCACAAAGGCAAATTGAGAGTTTTCAAACAACATCTCCACTTCCATTGTAGCTTAAAGTGTCCTGAAAAAAATACTGAAATGCAGTACATCAAGACAGTAAGCAAGGGTGCCTTATCTTCCACAGTAAGCAAGGGAAAAGGGAACTCAACTTTATTAATGACATTCCTGAAGATGGCTTCACACTACATGCTGCTGTGTTATGGCTTACTCTAGGCTTCTGCTTCACCCTGAGAGATACTCAAGACCTCATATGACACTCCCTTTTCCACCAACTGATTCTCTAAACCCCAGATGAAATAAACTTCACCCTTCTGACAGTTGCTGTAGGCCTGGATGACATTACTGTTCTCCAGACCATCCACTGCCAAGCCTTGGATGGCAGTGCCCAATTACAGATCAATACTGTAAGCACTGGGCAATGGCTACATCTCAGCCAGCAGAGGCCTGAGGCTGCAGATAATGTTTTCTCTTTGTTGATTAATGTTTCAGATCTCATTTGATTTTTTTTTCCAACTAAAGATATCATGAATTTTGTTAACATTTCCAAATTAATTTGCATATATTTGATTACTTCATCACAATGATGTAATCTCACAAACAATTAAAATATTTAACATATTTAATGAAAAAAAGAAGCAAACTTCTTTTGTTAAAGGGAAAGCTAGATAAGCACATGAGGGAGAAAGGAATATGTTGATGGGGTTAGATGAAGTCACGTGGGAGGAGTCTCGAGTGGAGCATAAATGCTGGCATAAACCAGTTGGGCCGAATAGCCTGTTTCGGTGCTGTACATTCAATGTAAGGGACCAAGATGGAATGTTATTAACCAGCTCTTGATGCATTGTCGGGTTTTTATTAGTAGCTTTGTAGGGCGTTCTAGAGAAAGTCTTAGACTCCGGTAAAGGTTAACTAATTTCTCTTTGTTATTTACAATTACTATATATACTGTCTGCAAGCCACCTAAGCTCGCATCTTACGTGCTGCTATACCTTCTTCTTCTCAAGCCTATCTCCTGTGACTGTTACATCATTGCTTGTGCAGCGGGATGGGTCTCTCTCACTGTCTTTGGTATTAACCCTTTACAACCTCATCTCCTCCCAAGTCTTTATACAACATTTTTTCAAACATATATACATTCATGACTCCTCTACTACTCTCTGTCCCCCTAAGTCTCTGACTTTACAGATTCAGTCTCATTGGAGGTTTGACAACTCTCTCCAAACTGGATGTAATCTGTCTGGGATGATCAGTAGTCTTCATTGGAAATCTGGGTTTGCTGACTTGGGTTTTTGTTTCTACGGGTTGTAGGTATGTGTGGGTATGTTCCTCTTCATCTGGATCTTGCAGATGGATTACTGGCTGTTGCTTTTGTGGAATAGGAATGATATTCCTCCGATTCCTTCATATGTTCCTTCATTCATTCGTATAACATATGATCGCTGATAGTCCTCATGTTTATCGATTACTGTACCTTCTCGTTCTAGGTCACGCATCCAAACTTCTTGACCATTGTTTAATTTGGGTAAGCTTCTCGCTCGAGATCTCATTTTCTAATTCCGGGTTTGTTTCCTTCTGTAGGAGTTTTCTTTTTCTCAAACTTTCTCGTAGTCTTGAGTCTTCAATCCAGGCATTGATTGTTGATGAAATACTGGAAGCTGCGTTAGTAACTTCCTTCCCATTAGTAATTCTACTGATGATAATCCACACAGCAGTGGTGTTGAATGATAAACTAGGAGTGAAATCTTCATTTTTCTTGAGTAAAGATTTTATGGTTCTCACAATTCATTCTGATTCACCATTGGACTGTGGATACCTCAGTGATCTCATAAGATGCTGAAAGCCCATCTTCACGACAAACTGGGTAAAACATTCGGTTGCGAACTGTGGTCCGTTGTCTGATAATATTTCATCCTGAATCCCATGTGTCACGAAGATGTCCGTAAGGATTCTGATAACTACCTCAGTGACCATAGAATGTAATCATCTGACTTCGAACCACCTGGAAAAGTAGTTGATAATGATTATATATGACTTCCCACCAAACATGAATAAATCCATGCCTAGCCTTTGCCAAGGTCTAGCTGGAAATTGGGTAGTCAACAGCAATTTGAGCTGTTCCGGGCTCTGTTTCATGCATGTCTGACAGTTGTTGATCATGGTCTCAATATCCTTAGA
The DNA here is from genome assembly GCF_036365525.1 of Heterodontus francisci. Classification (NCBI taxonomy): domain Eukaryota; kingdom Metazoa; phylum Chordata; class Chondrichthyes; order Heterodontiformes; family Heterodontidae; genus Heterodontus; species Heterodontus francisci. Next base: position 47,597,227 of record NC_090394.1, read on the forward strand.
TATCCCAAGCCACCATACTGAAGATTGTGCCCTTGGTTATACCCAAATTGCCTTGGTGTAATCGATCTATCAGATCTCATTGAAGTAGGAATAACAATTTTGTCATAGTAAACTAATAAGTCATCAATTATAGTAAAGTATTTCCTATACCCATAGAATGTCTTCATTGTTCTCCCTCCTAGACTTTCTTGTGGCCACCCATGTGTACAATATTGTTTAATGCAAATGCACTCTTCATCATTCTTCCGTGCTTGTCGTATTTCTTGCAACTTCTATGTGCTTTCTGGCCAGCTTTGTGCTGTGTGTTGCGAGTATGACTCTGTTGCACCTACAAAATTCACATCTTCCTATGATGGATGATCTGTGGTTGCCCTCGATAACTCATCAGCTGATGATTGGAACTTCCTTGGACGTTTACAGTTTCATATGTGTATCTCATTAATCTGAGATGAAAACTTTGCATACATGGGGGCATTTTTGCTATTTCTTTTTCGTCTAATAAGGAAACCAATGGCTTGTGGTCTGTCTCAATTACCCACACATATTCCAATTATGTAGTCTGCAAATTTTTCACGCACCCATGTGACAGCTAGAGATTCTTTTTCGCTAACTGCGTAGTGTGTCTCTGTTTCTGACGGTGTTCTTGATGCATAGAATATGGATCTACGGGAACCATCAGATTGCTCCTGTAAAAGAACAGCACCAAAGCCATCTGAAGAGGTGTTTGCTGCTATCGTCGTAGGTAGTGTAGGATTGTCATGTGCCAACATGTCCGGAGAAATTAGTGTCTGTTTAATTTTCTGGAACACTTGTTCCTGGTGGGTATTCCAACACCATGTTTGCTGTTTTCTTAGAAGTTGTCTCAGCGGATCAGTTATTTGTGCTAAATGAGGTAATAATTTTGCTAGTTGATTTACCATTCCGAGATATTTCTGGAGTTGCTGAACTGTTGTAGGGATAGGAAATTCCTTAATGGCCTTTGGTTTCTGAGGATCTGCAACTATTCCTTCTCCACTTACAGTGTGGCTCAAGAAACAAATTGAAGTTTTGGAACATTCACACTCCTCATTTAAAGTCAGTCCCACTTCTTGAAGTCTCTGTAGAACCTCTCTGACTTTGTGGTCATGTTCCTCCACTGACTCTCCATATATCAGAATATCATCCATGTGGTATATCACTCCTGTGAGCCCCTCTGATATTTTGGACATTAATCGTTGAAAAATCTCTGGTGCGGAGGTTATTCCAAATGGTAACCTATCAAAACAAAACCGTCCAAAAGGTGTTAGAATGTAGTCAATAACTTTGAGGTCTCATCCAGGGGTACCTGCCAAAACCCACTATTGGCATCAAGTTTTGTAAACATGGTACTCTGAGAGATTTTCGCTAAACTGTCATCCACCATAGACGTTGGGTGAATCTTGCATGCTACTGCTTTGTTGAGCTGCGTTAGGTCCACACATATTCGTAGAGTTAAATTTGGCTTCAGGACAGGAACCATGGCTGAACACCAGTCCATTGGATGTATTACCAGAGAGATAACACCCATTCTTGTCATCGCCTGCAATTGTTCTTGGACTTTGGTTAATAAGGAATGAGGTTTTTTTCTTGGTGTGAAGATAAACACTGGTCTGGCCCCTTCCTTCAGAGTGATCCTGTACTCTGTCTTTAATTTTCTGAGCCCTGTGAACAGCTTCAGGAAATCTGTTTGAAAGGAATTGTTGACCTTTGTCTGCTTGACTTCAGCTACCTTTTTAATCAACTGCAGTTTTAAGCATGTATTCCTGCACAGTAAAGAAAATTCTTGATTGTGTAAGACGTGTAAGGTCTCTACCAGTTGTCTTCCTTTATGCTGAAGAGTTGCTTGGAGTTTGCCTTTTACTCGCAGTTGTGTCCCGCCTTATCCATGCAATGGTATATCTGTCGGTTGCAGGTAGTGTCTCTTCACCCAAGGCTCTTGGTCAGACGCTAGCCCCTGTGTCAAGCTTAGAATTCCTGAGGTGTCCATTCACATTGATGTCTGCTGTCCAGAAATCTTGGTCTGGATTACTGATTTCACCGAGGAACTCCCCTGGTTCTTTCTCTTGTGGATATTGCTGTACTTGATTCACTGCGGTTTGCATGAAGGTCTCCTATTTTGTATCTTTAAGCGCAGACATTTTGCTGTGGCACATCTTCCCATAGTGTCCAGTTTTTCCACACTTAAAACACTCAGCTTTACTTGCTGGGCACTGCTTTTGTCTGTGGGTCTTCTTGGCTCCACAACATTGGCAACATTTTCCTATTTCATGCACCTTCTCACCTGTATGTTTTTTTCTGTTCTTCAAAGTGTCTCCCTGGCTTTGACTTAACCAGTTGGACTCCATCTCATCCACTGCTTGCCTTCAGCTTGTAGGATGTCCCTATTCTGTTTGCGAACTTCAGCCTGTCTTGCAATTTGAATGACCTTTTCCAGTGTAAGATCTTCCTTGGATTGCAAGAGGTCTGACAGGGATTCATCCGCTATGCCAGCGACTATCCTGTCTCTGATTAGTTCTGCCTTTAATTCGCGATATTCACAACCTTCTGCCAATTTCTAAAGGTCATTAATATAGGAGTTTACAGATTCCTCAATCATCTGCGCCCACTTATTAAATTTGGCTCTTTCCATGATTTTATTGGTACAGAGATTAAAATATTTATCAAAGGTGTGGAGTACCTCTTCGAATTTATCAGCAGCCTTGTTGATCGCTTGTCAAACAATTACACGTCCGCAATTGCACCTACTGAATATAGAAGGGTGTCAACTTGTTCCACTTCAGATTTTGTATGGAGTTGCGAAGCAATTCTAAACCTTAGGAACCTTTTTCTCCATGATAGTCAATTTTGAATCTGATTGGGTCTCTCTTGATTCTGGAAACTCTCCGGCATTCCCAATTTTGGATCCATATTACTTTCTTAATGGACTTTTCAGGGTGTTCCCTTTTAAGAAATTCTGCTTGTTTGTCTTTTTCAGGTTTTGTTGCTTTAATGGCAGTCCCCAGCTGTTTTTGAGAGCTCCCTGCTATTTTAATTGTTTTTTCTAGGGTTTTCCCTTTAATAAATTCACTTTGTTTTTTTTTAGGCTTGGTTGCCTTTACACAGGTGTCCCAGCTGTATTCAAGAGTTTCCCACTGTTTTATTAGGCTGTTCTAGGGTTTTCCCCTTTATTGAGAAATGCAGTTTGTTTTTTTCAGACTTGCTTGTCTTAATGGAGTTGTCCCTGCTGTTTTGGGGGGTTTCCCGCACTTCTCAGGAGTTCCTGGGGGTTTTCTGCTCTTTGCCCTCGCATTCAGCCTGAGTGAAGGATTGGGGTTTTCCCTGCCTTTTTTTTACTTTCTGAGCACAATGCCTTTAGAAATGTACTATAAGATTTTCAAAGTCTTTTAACACATTCCCGACCATCGCTACCGTGACTCATCCGATCACTGGATTCTACTCGTGGCCACCATGCTTCCGTTCACTGGTGCAGCCTGTATTTCTGTGCTCTGACTCACCACAGCTGTGGAGCTCTCCATAGCCTCTTCTGCAGGTAAGTAGTTTTCTTACTGTACCAGGCCAGTATTTATCTTTAAATATCCCTTGTTTCTTCGAAAGGTAAGGAGATCTTCAAATTCTCCTGGTCACTTTGACCGCTGTTTACCATCGTTTTATCGTTGCCACCTTGCTGCATTGTTGGGCTTGTATTAGTAGCGCTGTAGGGCATTCTAGAGAAGTCTTAGACTGCGGTAAAGGTTAACCAACAACTCTATTATTTACAGTTACTATTTACACTCTTCACAAGCCACCTAAGCGAGCATCCTTCATGCTGCTATTCCATCTTCTCCTCAAGCCTCTCTCATGTAACTGTTACATCATCACTCGAATCTTCGGTATCAACCCTTTACATCCTTATACTATAGCTATTTTGTAGAAGATTCAAAATACACGTTTTTCAATTTTTAAAAATAAAATAGTATTTGCTCACTTATTTAAAACAATTTTAAGTGTTTTTTCTTTTCTGCAACTAATTCCCTCCTCTCTCCCAGTGGTCACTGCCCTTCTATACCTCACCCAAGTGACACTGATTGCCAGAAATCTATTTCACTGTGGGAAGAACACAACTTATTTTGACACTGTCCTCACCCACAATCCACACAAATGCATTTTTCAGTAGAGATCATTGGGCAGCAATCAGGAGCAGGAACCATGGCTGATTTTCCTTTCTCCCCATTCCTATCCCAGGGCACTAAGGCCATCTGTAATAATCCTTCTCCATCTAGGCTGAGACTGGGATGGAACTTTATCTGTATGATTTAGTATCACACTTGATGCTGCATTTACACACCAGCCATTGGAAAAACTATCAAACTATTTGTATTTATTTTTGGCTGCAAAATATGCCAGTTAAAAACAAAATTATTGAGAAGACTTTGGAGATTTGAAACAAAATTATCGTGAGAAGCACAGACCGATAGGTTTGGTTAAGGAATAAAAGCAGAAAATGCTGGAAATACTCAGCAAGTCTGGCAACATCTGTGGAGAGTTAAACAGAATTAATGTTTGAACTATTAACTCTGTTTCTCTCTCTGCAGATGTTCCCAGACCTGCTGAGTATTTCCAGCATTTAAGCCTTTATTTCAGATTTCCAGCAGCTGCAGTATGTCGCTTTGGTATGGGGTTTGGCGAAGGGTTGTTTTCAGGGTTTAGTTCCTTTCTCAAATTTGTTGCCGAGTAAGATCACAATCACCCCCCCTGGATAATAGGTCATAGAAACAGTTTTGCATACACCTTAACTGATAATTAAGTATGTTTGTTTTTGCTACCCTATCAGTCATTCATGTTAATAGTTGAGTTAATGGATGGATAGTGGTCTTTGGATCAATGCTATTTCAATTGAATGTAGTTACGGAGTTCGAAATAACCTGTAATAAAAACAAGCCCATCTAGATTACATTGTCTACAGCACTGGGTACAAGTGCTATCAGTTCTGCTAATAACGTTTTAAAGGTTCTTCTGAAGTAAAAATTAAGTTCACATTGCCATATAGCCTCACTGGATCAGTAAAATTTAAGCATTTCACTCCAAGGGAAACTTGATGCCTGACTAAGTTGGTCTGTACTGTCCTGCCCTGACATGCCATACTTCAGCCATGTGAAGCAGACATATTAACTACAATGGAAGTTATCATTCTTATACATAATTACTGCATACATCTTGGCTAACCTCCACTAGACAAGCAACATTTGTTTCTCAAGATTTGGATTTTCCAGTCTGGTGAGGGCTGACACTGTTCTGTGAGCATTCAGTAAAAATGTTCTTATATTGAATGAAACAGCACATGAAAGGATCTTTGGAAAGTTTTTTCCCCCAAAATACATAGGTCACTATAGCTGGTAATTATGTCTATTTAATTCATTCTGATAGCTAGTTGAAATGCTGGTATTTGACAAACTATTAACAGATTATTTTTAGCAATTTGCCTTCAATATTCTTTTTGATAATGAGATTGGTTTAATCTTTCTTATCTGTTACTGTTTCATTTGGAGACACTCTGGCATCAAAACCATATCATCCACATGTTATCCACACAGGTTTATAACTCTATGTAATTCTCAATATTTTATAGATTAATTGTGGGTTTGCCTCCCTACCTTTTATGAGACCAAACCTACACAACAGAACTTGAGTCTCAATTTTCCCTTGCCGTTACATAATTTGTAATCACAATTGGCCCTTGAAGCGTTCATACTTACGCCAACTGACATGTCACACAGATTCCCAGCAGGAGTAATCGATCCTAGCAATACTACCATCACTTTCCATTTCTGCTCTCAAATTTCTTGCCAGAGAGTGAAAGAATTGCCTTTCTAATTGGCACACAGTTTCTTTATCAATACTTTCCAAGTCCCAGATGGAATTTTGATTGACACACTACAGTTTAATATTTATCCATTTACTCATTTATTTGAGATCTACTGACCAATTTCACAGAATGGACTTTAAAATGGAAACTTCTTTTATTTTTAACTCATTGAAGTTCAATACAGAAGCCTTCATTATTTCTGAAAATTGTGTTTGCATTTGAAGATTTAAATTATATCTGGTTCTTCCTAAAATTGCTCATGCCCTTCCCTGTAAGTGTTCATGCAAGGGCTTGGCTCATTTTAGGTTTGTTTCAACCTCTGCTGTACTGTTGGTGTAAGGAATGTGACAGAGCTTCACTGCTATTCATATATTAAATCATCAAATTTTCGGCAAACTCAGGAGTTTGTTCCTTTTTGTCTCTTTTAAATGCAGTCAGTAGTCTGTTTGATTTTCTTTTCTGCCTCATGCGAATTAGCAGAAAATGGACAGTTGTGTGGGTTATACAATGAGACTATTGTGGAACTTATTACATATCTATTATAGCTTGCTAATTACTGAAATTAATTTTTAAAATGCAGAAGTGGATAGAGCATTTTTAATTGCAATATATCTTAAGTGCTAGTTACAGAATGGAACATGGTTATAAAATACTAGATTATAATTGTCTAACATATCACAATTGGCTTGCATTGTTGACTGATTTTGCAATAATTATCTGGAATCCTAAATCTACTTGTTTATCTTTGCTTTGGAAGGTTCAGGAGTGTTAAGGCCGTAGAATTTCCCGTGTAAGCAATGTTTTGAATCAATGAAACTACAGTATACTATTGTTTTCAAATTTATTATCACTCCACGCATTGTTTTATTTGTGTCATGTGAAGGTAGATGTATGTTGTTTGCACGCTTGCACAAAACCTAGAATGCAATGAGCCTGCATATAAAACTACAGTGTGTTATTCTTTCACATTATGTTCTCTTGCATTTTATTATCATGGACTTATTTTGTATATTTCTGGTGCAAACGAAATAAACCCTCAGTTATAAATAGCATACCTTAACATGCAAAAACGTATGTTATTTTCTTTTATGAATGTATTTCTTTTTAATACTATTTTACAACTTTCTGCAATTTATTGTTAGTTTTACAAGTAATTTTCATCAGACGTGGTTTTGGAATGCAGTAAGATCACACTAATTATGGCACAGAAATAAATTAAATACCGACAAAATGGCACAAATCACAGGATTAGTTAAGAAAGCAACAAGAGCCAGTGGTTATTTGTATTGAATAATCAAAGAGCAACAGATCATTGAACACAATTAACTGAGTACATAGTCATCAGTACTGCACCCCTAACATGTGCTGAATCTTATTTCAGAAAGATAAACTACTCTTGTTTTATGGACAAAATCACAAATAGCAGAATAACTTATTCAAGCTACTATGTATTACACAATGCATGTCCATAGCTAAAATCTTGTCACGAAGTATGCTGAAAGCATGTTCATTGAAGAATATGTAAATACTAATGACACTGTAAAGGATTTGTGCTGACCCTTTGTCATTTCACACTTAGTGGTATTCTGAAGCTCTTTCGTACCTTATCGGTCTCGGGAAAGAGGGACGGATTGTCATTTTGTCAGTGCATATTCACTTGATGGAATCAGTTTAACTGCAAAGCTGTATCACTTCTGACAGATCCATCACAAAAGTTCACTGTGTGGCTTCTTGAGCAAAGCCCCAGGGCAAGGATTTTTGCCTTGTTTGGCTGCCTGGTGGTTTTTGATTTGTTTGGTGCATTTTGTTGTGTACAGTGTACTGGCTTGTGTATCATAGCTTGCAACCAGGGTTCCTTTCTTGAAAATCATTGAATTACTAGTCAAAATATATGCCATTGAATAAATTTAGCTACGACTGTTTGCATTTCTATATCCATGCATATGCACTTTGTACATTGAATGCAGTATCATAAACTCCAGTTTGCATGCGCTACACCAGTATGCTTTTAAATGCTGTTGGTATGATATTGTGTAGACTGAAACTAATTACCCATAAATGTTTGCAATAAGTGCTTCGTTTTTGGCTATTGGAAAACAGTTAGGGGAATGTTGGAATGCAAGTTTTCAATCTATAGTATGTTCTGCATTATCGTTTCTGATGTATGCACTTGTCCATTTAATTGGCATAATGATGAAAAAAATATTATCTAAGATTAGCTTCAATATAAAATGATAGGTTGTAGCCTTTTTTGTAAAATGGAATGTTAATAATAGATCTCTATATGAGGAAATGGTAGACTTTTAAGACCTTAAATTACTTTATCATGTATTATAATCAACCAGTTGTTTTGAAACAAAAGATTGAGTGTACCGTAATTTTTAAAATGCATAAATATTACTTGCAGATTATTTTGTTTCATGCTGAAATTCCACCTCCATTCCCATGACTCCAAAAGTTGCATATAAAAATTATACTATTACCTTAAATGTAAAGACATGAAAGTGGATCTTATTTTTCAATTATGTGAGGCACCCAAATGCAGGAAAAAGCTTAATTTGATTTGAAAAATCCTGCTAATTTAAAAAAGAAATATTTTCCATGGAATATTGAGCAAGATAAAATTAAATTCATGAGTAGTAGCCAACATTTTTATTATAGTCTTATTATTCATGTTGCATCCTCAGAGCCAATTAAAAAATTGTTATATGCAGTATAAAATTCAATTGGATTTGAAGAACAGTTTACAGTGATATGATATCTTACAAAGGAAAATGGTTCTCCTCTCAAATTAGAATGTTTAAATGCAAATTCTCTGCAAATTCAAATTTTATGTCCAGTGAAATGAACAAAACACATTTATCACAATAATTTGTGAAAAAAGCAGAACCAGGTTTGATAAGTATTATACTTATAGATTTTCAAATAAACAATTGATGTTAAACAATGATCTAAAAAAATTAGTAGTCTTCCTAAAGACTTGCAATGTTTCAGTTTGCATGGACATTTGTTAGTAAAATGTTTTAAGCACAAAGTGCTTTTAGAATCTGCTTTGACAGCTTTATTGTGCAATGGATTAGAAACAACCAATATCTTTAATAGCCCTGCATGCTAACCTGGTAATTTACTATACAAAACAAAATCTTTTTTATGACATGTCCAGCTAAGAATAAACCAATATCTGAAACTTTAATTCAATATTTTTATGTACAGATTTTTTATGACCATTGGCTAGATATCTAATAAATGTTAAGACATGTTCATTCACCAAACTAAAATGCACATGATCCAGTGACATTTAATAAAATAATTTCTGAATTTTGAAAGCTTTTTTCCCCCACATTCATTTAATTAAAGAGTGCCTCCCCTCCCATCTTTAAACATCAGATCAGTGGGCAGATAGCACATCTTCCAATCAAACGTGCTCTGTCACCAAGCAGTATTGTCAATTTTATCTTCTTTTGCAGAAATCAGTTCGTCTTCGTTGCAGCAGATGAAATTTCTTGTAACACCTCTTCAGGTAATAATTGTTGATACTTTCTGATGCATCCACAGTGATATTTATATCTTTTGTGGTATCCTGCAGTACTTCACATGCAAAGCGGGTGGACCTTTTTTAGTTACTGTTGGCAAATAGCCTACAAATCCTGCAACATGTAGTTTTATTCATGAACTAAAGCACTACCTATCATATATTATAGAGGTTTCCTCAGTATAATAGAGGTTTAATTTTTGGAGGTGGAAAAGCTAAAATGGTTTTGAAACCCTATTCCACATATCATCGCACAGCAATTGTTTACTCTGCCATTTTTGAACTGCTGCAAGTTGTCCTTGAGGGTATGCATAGAGCTCCCAGTCTTCACTAGTTAAGGTAAACTTTTTAAAGTTTGAGCTAAAGTTTATGACCTGGAAAAAAGTAGACTTACATTTTTGAATCAAACGTGACGTTGAGAATAAAAGCAAAATACTGCAGATGCTGGAAACCTGAAATAAAAACAAGAAATACTGGAAATACTCAGCAGGTCTGGCAGCATCTGTGGAGAGAGAAGCAGAGTTAACGTTTCAGTGACCCTTCATCAGAATTGGCAAAGGTTAGAAATGTAATAGGTTTTAAGCAAATAAAGCGGGAATGGGGCAAGAGAGAGCAAAAGTAAAGGTGTTATAGGACAGGGTCACAGAGAATAACTGACAAGTAGGTCATGGAGCAAAGGCAAACAATATGTTAAAGGTGTGTTGAAAGGCAAAGCGTTAGTGCAGAGAGGGTGTTAATGGACAGAAAAATGAATAGCCCTGGCCCAAAGCACAAACAAGAAAAAAACAGTGGGCAGGCACATGGTAAGAAAAATGAATGATGAAACAAACTAAAATAAAAAATAACTGAAAATAAAAAGGGGGGCCCGTCATGCTCTGAAATTATTGAACTCAATGTTCAGTCCGGCAGGCTGTAGCATGCCTAATTGGTAAATGAGATGCTGTTCCTCGAGCTTGCGTTGATGTTCACTGGAACACTGCAGCAAGCCCGGGACAGATATGTGGCCATGAGAGCCAGGCGGTGAGTTGAAATGGCCATCAACCGGAAGCTCGGGTCATGCTTTCGGACTGAGCGGAGGTGTTCCGCAAAGCAGTCACCCAATCTGCGTTTGGTCTCCCCAATGTAGAGGCGACATTGAGAATGGCTGCAAACTTTTAAATGAGATCATCTTAACAAATGCATCATCTTAAATGGAGGCTATTATATGTATGGTCTGTGGTAAAATACAGACAACGTTCAAAAAGCTTTTTACTATAATCTAGAATATTTTTCAGGTTGACCTTGTTATCTTTAACTGCACTTAATGCACACTGGACTCCTAGCAGTTCTTCAACAAAGCTCTTGGCAAACACCATAAGCTATAGCAAAGGTTATTATATATAAACTAGAGAGAGATGATATTAAAATTTCATTCTAGTGAAATTTTAATAGCATAATATATAGCTTGACAGGAAAGATGGTGAGATTCATCATCTCACCCTATGTTGATCCAATGTGACTTGATTGCTTTTGCACCTTGTGTCCTTGGTTGGCACCTTGACATAGTTGACTTTTTCAGTCAGTGTTTTGTTTTTAGAATGGATTGATAATATAAGTATAGTTGGTATCTATGACCATTTAAAGAATAGGAATTGTAGAGAATGACAGCAAATTTCCTTTGTGTACATATTCACATTATCTGTAATAGCACATTATTTAAAAATATTTTTGAATTCTTTTCCACAAGGATAACAGTGCATTTCTACATGTGGATGATGTGGTTTTTTAATTACGTTGCTGAAGCATTTGAGATATTCATTTTCTGTGAAGATTTACCTTGCACTCTTTGTTAAAGAGAACAAAATGACTTCTGAAATTGCCATTGAATCCACAAATATGATTGAAACCAATTTACCCTGAAGACAATGGCTCAATAGAAAGCTATGATTAAGTACACCCCATTGCTCATTTGTAAAATATTGATAAAATAGAGCATCAAGCAGTTCTCAAATTAAACTGCAATGAAATAATTTATCAAACATAAAATGACAATCTGTGTAGAATGGATAGCGAATTGGGACTAAGTTGCAGACTAGATTGAATTAGAACACTATCCAAACAAATCCTAAATGATTCAGTCTGTCAAAATTTCCGTGAAACAGGCGAAAGGTACAAATTGGCATGGAGTATCCTAAACAAATAATAATATCATTATTATAATAGCAAGGCCACAAGTAACCCAACTTCTTAAACTTAATATATAAACTTTGCTTACTTTGGACAGTAAAGCTCTCAGTAGTTGCACATCACTTGCTTGAATGAGCTGCTCCTACACAAAACCTCTAAAAGCTTTGCGAAGAGAAATCATCCCAGGCTCTGTAAGAGCAACATTTTCAGGAATGCTTAGTGCTTTGATTCACATTGTAGCTTCAAGGTTGTGCAAACATGAAAGAAAAATGGAATGTGAGCCCAGAAATAATGTGAATACTTTATTAATGCACGAGATCACTGTTATCTTCTAAAAACGGCCAAAAAATTACTTCCAATCACAAGAATTCACTAATTATTGAAGCAAATATATCATCCTGAATCTCTACATATCTATTGATAGTTTTCAGTTGTCATTTGTCTTTTGATTTTAAATGTTTTTAGTTGTTGTTACTCTGACTCAGATAATACTGAATGTTCTAAAAGCTTTACAATTTCATTGCACAGTGTGGTATATTTACTAAAGCATCAGAAACAACATTTTATCCTTAGCCTGGAGGTCCAATTTTAACAGCTAGCAGGAAGCTGGTGGGAGCAGACAATAATCCACGAGGATCCTGTCGATGGAGGCCTGACAGATTTTAACTGCTGGACCTCATTTGAATGCCACTGGGCAACTGTCACCCATATAATGTGGAAAGTGGTAGCTGGCTGGTGAAGGGACATGAAGATTGATTGGCTCAAAGGCTGCCCACCGGCACGAAGAGAAGGCTTCCTGTAGCAAGGGAAGTCTGATTATGGGGTGCGCGGGGATGGGGTCTCACTACTAGTTGGGGGGAGGCTAGGACATCAGAGGCCTGGACTTTCCTTGTGCGGCTAGGTGGTACACCCACTTCTCCCTGCCCCACTAAGGAAAGTACGCTAACTTATCTTAGAAGGCCTCGGTGGCTTCCCTATATATTTAGGTGGCAGAGCGGGCACCCACTTAGGAATGAGTTAAAATAGCATTGGAGTTCCAAGTACATTTTGGGACACTGATTTGCATTCATTAATAGAGGTCTCACTGCCAAATCCAATGCAGTTAAAATGGGGAATCAATGGGAACAGAACAGGAAATTGAGCCATTCTATTTTAACTGCTCCCCTGATCCTTTCCCAACAATGGGGGAAGTTAAATTCCTTTCATATTTCTGTTTCCTGGTAATGTCTTACTGTAAGGTGCATTGAGAAAGACAGCAGAAGCTATTTAGCTACAAAAATGTCTGCATTTGTGAATGTTCCCTAAAGTTTTTTTGGTGGCAAGAAGAGAAGAAAGTGGGTACCATAATTAAAAAGACACACTCCCAACTTCTGGATTGACAAAAAAATAATTTCATGATTCTGACAATTGGTTGTTCATTTCTTATATAGCATCTTTTAGCCTAAATATGAAGATATCTAGGTTTAATCAGATCTATACAGTTGTTCTGGCTTTGGGATTAAATGTTAAAGCCTCACCGAATGGAAAGTTTTAAAGTGCATGTTTATGCTAAAATACCAATAAATGCCATGATCGACTGCCCTTGAAGCTGTTTTTCCCACCTGTGTTTTCCTGCTTGTATCTCACCTGCCCCTCAGTGACTTTTTTTATGATAAGAGCCAAATATTGCAAGACCGCTTTACTGATGCCAACCTTTGCTTCACTAGAATGCAGATTGGAGATTTAGGGCCTAGATCCTCTCTGTATTGTACTCGTATTTCTTGGATCACTACCTGTGCAGCAAAGTTCCTTCTAAGCTGCACAGATGTGCGGGCACACAGCAGTCTGGAACTTGATGCGCAGAAAACACACAGGCCCCGCACAAAAAGCGATTCCTTTAAGTTGTGTGTGTGTGCGATTGAGCAGCAATCTTAAAGGGACCACGCAGTGTAACAAATGGGCCACACATAGAGAAGGGTAATTAAAGGGAACATTGCTATGCAAATAGGATTTTACCTGTTTGTAACAAAGAAAAATACCAGAACAAAAACTTAAGGTTGCTGGTCTAAAAAGGAAAACTTAGACACAAAATGCTTGGCGAAATAATTGTGTATAATTTTAATTGCATATACAGACGAACTTGAGTTCATACACAGGTGACACTTGCGAAAAATATTAAATTGATATCAAATTTATTGCAAATTCAAATTAATGTGTGGCGAGTCGAAGAGACTTAGCAGTTGGCAGGAAAAAAGACAGAGGCGCAAGGGAAGAGCCAACTGTGTAACAGCCCCGACAATCAAATTTTCCTGCAGCACCTGTGGAAGAGCCTGCCACTCTAGAATTGGCCTTTATAGCCACTCCAGGCGCTGCTCCACACACCACTGACCACCTCCAGGCACTTATCCATTGTCTCTTGAGATAAGGAGGCCAAAGAAAATGTGATCAATGTTTCATTTTTACTTCTATACAAGTGGAGCATTTGCAACCTCATTGGCTAAGTCTCATGTGCATTAGTTTTTCAAGAGCAATCATATCTGTTTCATGTGCAAAATAAAAGTCTGGTTTCACTGTTTTGTTAAGCTGAGAAATGGATAGTAGATTACATTTTGAGGTCAAAGCTTCATCGTGGCAAGTGTGAACAAATTATTTTTAATTCCATGCTTTAGGGAGTATAAGTTTTAATAAAGCGACATTTGAATGCCCACAAAAAGTTAATTTGTCTGCACAAAAGCTGTGAATTTATAACATGATTTTATGTTGCTGGGGGTATAAGAAGTATTTATAAAGGCATGATTGGATCTAAATATGGATTTGTGTCAAAGTATATTAAATCTGCTCTTGTAAACAGATATAATGAGGCCTAAATTAAGCTCATTGTGGTGTTTTCTCAACTTAAGTGCCAGGCCTTTCACAGGAATGCAATCCATCATTAACTTAATCAGGGATCGCTTTGGCTACTTGCCAGTTCACTGATTATTAATATAGGCTTTATGTAGCGAGATATTTTGTTTTGGCTAATAATCTGGTGGAAAAGGTATTGTGTCATAGCATCATTCTATTTAATGGGTTGGTTGATGAACTTCAAAACTGGCTAATAAATTTTCTGATTGGCTAACTTTATGACCACTAATGAAATAAAGCTCCTTTATCCATGCTCGCTCTAATGTCTTTACAGTCTAACAGAAAGCTTATATCATCATTGTGCATGTATGAACTGGCTATTAAAATAACAACTCCTTTTGATAAAAAAATTGATTGTATTTTGTGAGGGACATCAGTGGTGGGAACAAAGGATTTTTTTCTATTTTGCCGTTAAAAGCAATCATCACTTCCAGGTTAGGTACAGCAGAGGATAAACCCAGTGTAAAGCTCTCAACGATGCTCCAACAATGCATTAGACTTTCTTACTGGGACTAACTGGTGACACTTCTTTTTAACCTGGTGATAACACGATATATAGTTTCAGTCTTCCAACTTAACCACTCACAGCCTGTGCCACTAGGAAATCGGACATTAGAATTAAAATATTTCACAAGGAAAGGGGAAAACTCAGCAATCACATAAAGTGGAAACCTAATATTTTTCCCCTTTTTTAACTGTGTCACCATTAGCAGAGGCAAGGTCAGCTACAAGATGATTTTTGCTTTTAAACTTTACTTGCTGGGTACCTTCTAAACAAAAAATGCATTGATTGTATACCAGTGCAGACTGAAGTGGCTACTGTATGGACACTAAGCATGAGTTTGTCTTTTGGGTGCTCTTTTAAAAGTCAAGTGGTTACAAAGGATAATGTTTTGTTTATTCTTTTCCCTTTTTGCCAACAGGTAAATCCACCAGTCCACACTTTCAGAGGGAGGTGCACTTGAATGTTGGGGAATTGGGGCTATATTATTGCAGCCCTATGCCCAACTTCTGCTCCTTTGGAGCATAGCCTCCCACTAGGAGCACAAGATTGATCAATTTACCCTGATGGAAATGTTAACTCCACTCCCTCATAATGTTAGTCTCAGTAATTCCGCTAATGATGAAATTAGCACACAGTGTTTAAACAATATTTTATTAAAATTGAAACATGAGATGGGTGAGGGCTGAATTTCCACGAGTTATTCCAACCTTCCACTGAATGAAAAGGAAGATATTTTGACCTTGGTTCATGTTAAGTGGTCAGTTGGGATCACAATACTGACACTTCCTTGTTTGGCATATAAAAATGGGCCATTATTTGGAAAATTAGGCAAATGGATGATATCAGACTTTCTGCCAGGGTACTGATAGCAAACTCAAGATACATCTGGAGGAAAATCTAATCCACTGTACCAGTTCCAGCTATTTTTCTGGGCTCTCTCAGTAATTGCCCAGTTAATTTGATGGCATAAAATTATGCCCATTAGGATGAAGGTATTAACGGCCCCAAATCCTGCCTTTTGAACAGCTAAGAAACAAAAGGCTATTAAATTCTGCCCATAAGGAAGAAATAAGTCCCAATCCATGGGCAGAAAGGGTAGTGTTGGAAGTCATTATGTCAAAAGGAAAATATTCACAAATCTCCAGTCATGTGCACTAAAATGAAAGTTTTAAAGTGTTGTGTTTAATGATTTGGGATTGCTGGATTGTCATTGCTGGGCTATTAAAATCCAAAGAATGCAACACAATGGTTATGGTATTTTTGATTGGCTGGCCTTTAAATTCCACACCAATGAATAAAATGCATATTAATGTCCAAGGATAATGACTTACTTCAATGCTGTAACAAATTTTAATGGTAAAAAATGGCTGAAAATGCAGTGGAACTTCAGAACAGTAGCAAATGAGATTTTTTAAAAATAAAACAGAAGGTTATTTCTTTATTGTATCATTATTGAGTAAAACAAAAGCCACTGAATAGCATTAATTCTCCAGTCTTATACAATAAAAAGAGTGGCAACCTTTTTTGTTTCATGGGCATTATCAATTTGACAGCTTGTCTGCCTCATGCTTACAATTCCAGGTCAACTCACATGCTTGGTCAAATGTGACTGAGTGTAAAATGTGACAAGATTAAGTAGGGAAAGGATGATTTCTGAATGGAGAAGGTGCGGTTTGAATCTTTCAATATCCTTTCCAGTCGAGATAGTCTGAAAACATCTTATGCAATGATCAGTAGCTGAAAACAAATTATGGTTTTGACTAAAATGGTTAGGAATAGCCTTAGTTGTCAGTCCCAAGGGAGCAGAAATATTGGAGGCTCTTTACTCAGGTCCAGGCTGGATGTCAATCAAGTTCAAAAGCATTCCTAGAGTCAACGAAGTGATTCACAGTTTAGATTGCTAGACACTATAAATGACTGCCAGTTTTATTTTGGGATTTAGAAGCTTTATTATCAAGCAGATGTCTA
Organism: Heterodontus francisci; assembly: GCF_036365525.1. Taxonomy (NCBI): domain Eukaryota; kingdom Metazoa; phylum Chordata; class Chondrichthyes; order Heterodontiformes; family Heterodontidae; genus Heterodontus; species Heterodontus francisci. Next base: position 47,614,141 of record NC_090394.1, read on the forward strand.
AACCTGGAAAAGGTAACAGCGAAATTAAAGATTTTTCTCATTATGCCTAGTTTAATTTCACATAATTTAATTTTTCTACAGCCTACATTACTGTAGTGTGGCTATAAGCTGCATTGAAGCCAAGAGAGATTCCTATGTTGTTGATTTGAAACTACTTACTACTTTGCTTCTAACGCTAACAAAAAATCAAAGTTCACTTCTCTATGTGAAACAACCCTGGTGATAGCATTGGTAACATCCCTGTCATAACATAACCTCAGTGTAGAAGGCAGTATGCTGCAGCACAAACACATAGCACCAGCGGGAGGTAGTAAGCCAGCTTTAATCCCACCTCTGCTGAGGTTTCAATCTTCGTTAAGGAAGCTATAAGGAAAAAGTAATGAATATCCAGTGTAGAAGATCTTGGAACTGTTGTATGGAATCCTTGGTTATGCTTAAACATTTAATTATAATATTGTAATTATTCTCTGTGCTGTTGATAACTCTGTCCCTACTTTCCTACATTGAAGCGGAAAATTATAACTCATTACTCTGAATTATGCCTCGACCTTGCATAGTGCTGGAGAATGACTTTTAATGCAGATTTGAAACAATTATATTGGATTTCTTTGACTTGTGATTAAAAATATCTTCCTGTTATTTGTTGGAGTTGTAAACAATATATTTTTGAAACTTAAGATGAAAACACTACCTCAGTTTTCTTATTCAGACAATTTAAATTAGGCACTCAGTGGCGGCAGATGTGAAACTATACTTATCACAGTTTTGACTTTTGAGGTTGTACCTCATGAACAGTAAACTTTGGATCATACCCTTTACAGATAAGCATTCTATTTATATGATTTGTTTTAACAGTTGTGTTATCTGTCTTGTAATTTTGGTGTGATTTTGTTGTGCAGGAATGGTCTGCACAGTTTTTTGTGTCACATCATAAATGTGGCAATTGAATTTTATGAACTTTTTTCATTGGCACATTAATTTATGCTTGTTTCAAAAAACTGTCATATATGGAGGTCGATTCTTTGAGCTGTCTATTCTTGGTGGCATGTGCTGTATTGGGTATTCTTGTGGTATAATACACTAAGACTTCTTCCATAATACGCTGTGAGTTAACAGTTTCACAACTTTTAGTTAATCCATGTTTTAACTGAATCTTTCAAAGTAAACTAAAGGCAATTTACAGGTTGTATGAAAAAGGGGAAATTTTACAATGCTCCTTTAATATGCTTTGATATTAAAACACAGTACAACTGTTCAAAATAACTTGCATTTGTCAAAAAAGACTCCTGTCCAGTGCTTACAAATGTATTGTCACATGATGGTTGACAAACCAGTGTTTTAATTTTAATGCCATTTAACTCTTCAAAGAAAAATAGGGATTGAATTTACTCCGGAGAATTATCCAGATGGCTGGAGGGAGGTTGGTTGCTGGAGGAGGGGGATTGGGAGAGGGAAAGACTGAAATAGCAGCAGCCAAGGCTGGGTTTGCAGGCTGGGAGGAAACTCATTCCTTGGGTCCACTTTGTCCCAACTGCTAGCTGATACTGGTCAGGGTGAGCATTTCGCACGCTCTACCCAATTCAGTCCAAAAATGGCATTGAGGTCCTATTGAACATTGTTGGACTCCAATTTAAAGATTTTAGATAGCTGAGTCTTCTCTTCAGGAGGCCAGCTCCAGCTGGCTACTCAGCAGGGGCAAAATTGGGGCGGACAAGCTCCATCTTCAGGATACTGTGCCTTCGTTTTGGGTGAAAGGCCTGAAAATTCAGCCCATAATTAAAGAGTAGCCTTTAATTGATGAAGAGTCAGTACTCTCAATTTTATGTTCCAGATATAATGTAATTTTTAAACAGTCAGACAATCATGCTGTGCTTTACAGTGAGGAAGCTTTTCTGTGTTGTGCTTAAGTGTGCTAGAGGGCATTCGATTCACTCCATGTGATATCGAGAAATGACTGAAGGCACTGGATACTGCAAAGGCTATGGACCCTGACGATATTCTGGCAATAGTACTGAAGACGTGCTCCAGAACTAGCTGTGCCTCTAGCCAAGCTGTTCCAGTACAGCTACAACACTGGCATCTGCCCAAGTATGTCCTGAGCACAAAAAGCAGGACAAATCCAACCCAGCCAATTACTGGCCAGTCAACACCCGGTCATCAGCAAAGTGATGGAAGGGGTCGTCAACAGTGCTATCAAGCGGCACCTGCTCAACAACAACCTGCTCATTGATGCTCAGTTTGAATTCTGCCAGGGCCACTCAGCTCCTGACCTCATTTCTGCCTTGGTCCAAACATGGACAAAAGAGCTGAACTCCAGAGGTGAGGTGAGAGTGACTGCCCTTGACATCAAGGCAGCACTTGACTGAGTATGGGACCAAGGAGCCTGTGTAAAACTGAAGTAAATGGGAATCAGGGGGAAAACTCTCCGCTGGTTGGAATCACACGTAGCATAAAGGAAATTGTTCGTGGTTGTTGGAGGTCAATAATCACAGTCCCAGGGCATCACTGCAGGGGTTCCTTAGGGTAATGTGCTAGGCCCAGCCATTTCAGCTGCATCATCAATGACCTTCCCTCCATCATGAGGTCAGAAGTGTGGATGTTCGCTGATGATTGCACAATGTTCAGTACCATTTGCGACTCCTCAGATACTGAAGCAGCCCGTGTAGAAATGCAGCAAGACCTGGACAATATCCAGGCTTGGCTGATAAGTGGAAAGTAACATTCGCGTCACACACGCGCCAGGCAAAAACCATCTCCAACAAGAGAGAAGCTAACAATTTCCCCTTGCCAGTCAGTGTCATTACCATCACTGAATTCCCCACTATCAACATCCTGGGGGTCATCATTGACCAGAAACTAAACTGGACCAGCCACATAAATGCTGTGGCTACAAGAGCAGGTCAGAGGCTGGGAACACTGCGGCGAGTAACTCACCTCCTGACTCCCCAATGTCTGTCAACCAACTACAAGGCACAAGTTAGAAGTGTGATGGAATACTCTCCAGTTGCCTGGATGGGTGCAGCTCCAACAACACTCAAGAAGCTCGACACCACCTTCAACATTCACTCCCTCCACCACTAACGCACAGTGGCAGCAGTGTGCACCATCTACAAGATTCACTGCAGCAACTCACCAAGGCTCCTTCGACGGCACCTTCCAAACCTGCGGACCTCTACCACCTAGAAGGACAAGGGCAGCAGATGCATGGGAACACCACCACCTGAAAGTTCCCCTCCAAGCCACACACCATCCTGACTTGGAACTATATTGCCGTTCCTTCACTGTTGCTAGATCAAAATCCTGGAACTCCCTTCCTAACAGAACTGTTGGTGTACTTACACCCCGAGGACTGCAGCATTTCAATATGGCAGCTCACCACCACCTTCTCAAGGCCAATTAGGGATGGGCAATAAATGCTGGCCTAGCTAGCGAAGCCCACATCCCACGAATGAATAATGAAATAAATTCTAGATCAATACTGTACAAATGAAGAGTGGTATTTAATGCTTCCAGTGTCATGTTCCTTTTTGTCCACCATCCTACCAAGATTTTCCTGTCAGATGCAAAAGTGCAGTATAATATTGGTAGTGTAGTGTATTCATGGAGTTCAGAAGAGTGAGGCGGGATCTCATATAAACCTATAAAATTCTAACAGGATTTGACAGGGTAGATGCAGGAAGGATGTTCCCGATGGTGGGGAGTCCAGAACCAGCGGTCATAGTCGAAGGATACGGGGTAAACCATTCAGGACTGAGATGAGGAGAAATTTCTTCACCCAGAGGGTGGTGAACCTGTGGAATTCGCTACCACAGAAAGCAGTTGAGGCCAAAACATTGTATGTTTTCAAGAAGGAGTTAGATATAGCTCTTAGGTTTAAAGGGATCAAAGGATATGGGGTGAAAGCGGGAACTGGTTATTGAGTTGGATGATCAGCCATGATCATAATGAATGGCGGAGCAGGCTTGAAGGGCCAAATGGCCTACTCCTGCTCCTATTTTCTATGTTTCTATGTAACACATTTGTCACTTAAATACTTTACTGTATTGCTATATGTGTCCTTTTGATTGAAGGGAGCTGACCATCGATCAATTCTTTTCACTCATAAGAAAACACAATGTCACCGTGGATGACTGGGCATTTCAATGTATATACATTTCAGTGCTCATGTATTGGGATCTGTCGCCCCTTCCTTTGTGGTGTAGGATGAACAGGTTGTAAAAGTGGGATCCCCTTCTAACACTGTTACATAACTGAAGTTGTTATTGCTCCAGCACTGCCAATATAATGGGTGCATAAAACATGGTTAACATAGAATCACTAACTATCAAAGAACTTTAAGTCATAAAATCTCTTGCCCATTTTCTAGCAGCCACTGTAGAGTACAACTAACAGAACAGCTGGTTGCCTGCCCACCCATTTCAGCCAGGAAGTGAGTGGTGCAGGATTGATACATTACAACAATCACTGACTGCACTTCAAAAGTACTCAATTGGCTGTTAAGTGCTTTGGAACATCCTGAGGTTGTGAAAAGCACTACATGAATGCAAGACCTTTCTTTCTTTAAAGAGGAAATTAAAAAGAATACTGCACTATTTATCTTTTTGTTGTCATTTTCTTTAATATACAATAATATAAGTGATCTTAAAAATATGAAAAAAGAGCAATGGTCTCGTGAAATTTTGTATTAACATACCCGTGTATACTGTTTCTGGATCTTGATAAATTGTTAATTTACTAAGAATTATGCTTTGGTAAAGGCAGCCATATGAAGGCAGAGAATGAGAAAGTACCATGGAAAATCTTTGGTTGAATGAGATTTCTATTTGATCAGATGTGCATATGTCTAGAGTTCACAATATTCATAATTGGATGATTAAAGCACATAAATAAAAACATGGGCCGGAATTTTAAGGCCCCCCAATGAGCAGGCTGAGGAGGCGTAAAATTGAGTGGGATCTGGGGGGTGGCCATTCCCGACCCCCTCCTACCCCCACTGCAATTTTACGCAGGGCGGCGACAGTGAGAAATGGCCCGCCTGCCCCAGGCCAATCAAGACCCTGAAGAGGCCAATTAATTGCCACTCCTCCCGCCGCCACGGGTATTTTACTCTCAGCGGCCAGACGGCAAAGGCCCCAAGAGCCCCGCCTGGTAAAACCAGGCGGCCTTCTTGTGGGCTGGGGAGGGGGTGGCCCTCCTGATGGGGTACCATGTGCCCCATGGAGGGCCATCCTCGAAGCTCCAACCGCCCCCAATGCACAACTCCCTCCCCCCCCCCCCCAACCTCTGAACTGACCCCCCTTGACTCGCCGGAGCCCGGCCGATTGTCCCCGGCGAGGCCCTAAAATGTTACCTGAGTTCCAAGGCCATCCTTCCTCTTGCCTCTGATGGCTGGCTGTAGTCCCAGCAGTGGCCACTGCTCCCAGTGGTGCTGCTGGGACTAAAAGCTGCTGGCCCGCTGATTGGCAAGCAGCTCCATTAGGCGGGACCAATTAAGGGCCAGGGGAGCAAACAATCCCAGTCTGGCTCCCCTGGCCCGGCGGAGACGGGCTCGCCATTGACTTTTCGGCTGGTGGGCGGGATTTTCCACCCAACGTAAAATTCCAGTCATAATGCTTTCTTTGTGGCATGTAACTAGAACATTCAGGTTCTTTGTCCTATGTAGAAAATAGGATTATTGAATTTTTAAAAATTATCCATTTTGTTGAACTGCATTGACTGAATTTTAATCCATTGAGTATTAATCATTAAATTCAGATTTTTTCCTGCAATTTTTCTTCCTTCCTTTCTGGAAGGGACTAACATAAGCTGGAGTTTTAATATCCTGGGCTGATGGTAGCCATACGGTACTTCAACTAAGTGACTGCTCTTCAGTGGTGAGACGGGTCTATGCATATTGACAGGCCTAGATGTTGAACCTGAGTCTGTCCTCATGTACTTTCAAGTAGAATTGTTTGGAATGGATGAGAAGTGGGACCCCCCCCGGCAGGTTTCCTTTCTCAAGTTGATACATCCCAAAAGTCGCCTGTCTGGCCATTATTAAAATTATGTCCGTCCTGATCTGCTGTAACTCAGTAGCCCACAGTGTACTTACCCACTGAGATGCAGGGTGAGACATTGAATTTCCTCATTCAAACTTTCAATCACTGTATGTATGCATTTTCTAACCTGTAAAAATCTGTTATCGGGTAAACAGGTAACACACATAATGTGCTAGATTATTCACTTGTGTAATTTCATTTTCCTCTGCTTTTGGTTTTCGTGTGCCATGTACCATCTTCTCTCAAGAGGTTAGCAGCTTAGAGTTGTCTATTTGCAGGCTTCTGCATAATTCACACTAGAACCTGCCTCTAAAAAACATGGAGCAACATCTAAGATGAACATTTCATTGATTTTCCATCTTGTCTTGTCATGCTTTGCCTCAATTTAGCATTAGGCTAGGATGACACGGTTGCGATTGTTGCCTTGCTGTATGGGAAATCACTGGCGAAACCACCATTGTACCATTTCATGGAATAAAGTGTTGAAGCTCCAGCTAGCAGTACCTACCACAATCAATGATATTGGGAATTCACAAAGATTTAGTGGAAAGGCTCTAAAGCTGTTGCCCCAATCAAGGACAGAAAATGGGCAGATCAATCTCACTTGGTCAGAGTTTAGGATGGAACCCAGTAGCACAGAATTCCATCCTGTTTTTTTCTTGTCTCCGCTTTACAACAGGGGGCTTTGGTTGGATCGTCTGCCCATCTCCCATGTTGAGGGGGTGTGTCTGGGAAAGTTTCAAGGATTCCCAGGGAAATTCTGCTGTTTATCTCCACCTTGGACCTCAATGAACTGTTATCTGGCAAACTTCCCATTGAGACTTGTAAAAAAAAAACCTCCCAACCATTACGAGGGAAATATAATCAATCCCAGATGGTGATGATTATGATCCAAAGACGCTCACTTGGTGGCAGACATTAGAAGAGCCTACTTCTCTTTGGGACCTCAGCAAATCTCCTCTCTGCTCTTGGAGTGGCATAGTGTAACATTCTGTTGGCATTCCAAGGCAGGAACTGCTGATGCACCTTTGCAGGTCCAGCCATGCAGACGACCTCTTTCGCAAGATTTTGAATTGGATCTGCACCTGAGGGTAGGGTCGGCAAGGGTTCCACTACTATGCATTTCCACCAGTGGAACAGACCCCAGGTGTTTTCGTCCTGTAGTACAGTGCTGGGTCAACACATATCTTATCAAATCAAAGATCTCAAAAAGTAACTTTTTACACTTATAACAAAAATGACTATCCATTAAAAAGATGCTACATTGGAGCAGTAGTTTGGATAGAAGGTCTGCACACAGTAACACCCCAGTTTGTTTGATTCCCAAAACGTACATTTTGCTACTTTGAAAGGCAAGCATTGTTAAAAGGATTACAAAGTTCTTTCTCTACCAAATTACAGCTATTAGTTGGTTCCCTAAAAGTACTTAACAAATAATATTTAGTTGGTTTTCATTTTTTTGCAGCTTTGAACTGTAACATAACAAGAGGCTAAAAAAATTAAATTGGTTTACAATGATCTGAATAAACTGTAATAAAATGTTTGAAGATGCTTTCAACAAATGTCATTACACAATCTGATTTTATGTGACCTATAGAGGGTCTCATTTTGGTAACATGGACCTTTAGATCAGCTCCTGGTCCCATCATGACATCCTATGTTGCATCAACTACCAGTCTCTAGTTGAAAAATGCATCTCAAAGTCCTTGACTGCTCTTTGGCAGTGACATATTGCAATGTGTTCTGCATCTTTTTCACTCAGCTATGATTTAAGTTATTTTCTCCTGCTGTTTAGGCATCTGAGCATATACCCTCTATATATATATATATATATATATATAAAAGCACCTCCCAGATCATGTGGAGTATTTTACTTCTACATCAACGAGTCTGATATTCCTGTGAGATATCGTTGGTGAATTACAGCTTGGAACATTCAGGTAGAGATTGGTTTTGGCCCATTTTTGTAAGCCGGAGGACCAAGGCTCACCCAAAATTGGAGCTTTTTTCAATAATAGTGGAGAACTGCTGGCGCCTGTCCACACCACCAAAGTCTGGGATCAAATTTCAGCCCTTACCCTTGGGTAAGTCCTGAGATGGGGGAGTAGAGGAAAACACGGGGTTGCTGAGCGCAGACAGGAATAGGCCACTGTAGAGCTGAGAACTGGGTTGCATACTCTTGATTTCAAAGAAGTGAAAAAAAACCTTTCCTTGCTGTTAGTTTAGTTGCCTCAAGCAGTCCATTTAAGGACAACCAGTTAGGCTGGTGTAGAACTGGAAAATCTAGGTCTGCCCTTGGAGGTGGGCACGAAAGCGGGGGATGGGGAGGGCAGGTGGAGGGCGGTGGCAAGCAAAATTGAAAGGGGTACAGTTCCCAACGTTGCCCATGCACCCTGCCGTTTTGTTTGGGGCGGGGAAGGCTGAGGACAGCCTTCCTGCCCCAAGCCAATTGAGGCACTTATTCGCCATTTAAGTGCCTCTTCCTGCCTCCACCTCAATTTTGAGGGAGCCGGAGGAACCCACCGCTACTGAGAGAATCTGCTAAGTAAAGCCTGGCTCCCTCCTAGCAGGGTCAGGGAGGTCCCTCCTTTGGGGGCAATCGAGGGCTCCCCAGTGACAATCGCCACTCCCCCCCAAAGGAAGACACCATTCCACGCTCACCAACCACCAGCCCCCGCTCACCCCTCGCCGGTGCTTGCCTGTATGGACCCATCGACCCCGACCCCACTCGCCTTTCCCGGGGTCTCCTCCTTCTTCGATGCCAGTACTGCAGATCTGCCAGCCTTCTGATTAGCCGAGAGCTCATCTCGTAAAGGGATGTCGTCCCTGACAGTGGGCAGTTAATTGACTTTGGAGGTCCGATGGAGGGCCGAGGCAGGATCTCCCCCTGCCTTCCGGCCTACTGCCGGGACCCCTGTTGCAAGAATAAAATTCAGCCCCTAGTCTTAACTTTTTGCAAACTTTGCAGAAGGGTCTTGAAACAGACGCAGGAACCTTCTTTGCATATTTAAATTGATCCAATGTTGATACAGGTGGCTGCCAAGGATGTCTAAAAACAGTGAAGGACCTCTGTTGCAGATCGGAAGACCTGATACCTAGATATTGATAAATGTTGTGCTACTTCACCCCCCAAAATACCAATTTCTACCCCATTATTTTATAGGCATTATAAAATAACCAATTAGGTTATTATCGAAGTGTTTTACAATTCCAATTGATTTGTCTGTATCATAGCTCAGATTAAAATACGAACACTAAGTAATTTCAAGCAAATGTCTGCTGAGCTCATATACAGTAAACAGAAGGACATGCATATTAAAGCTAAATACACTTACGTTAAGACAATGTGATGGAGCATAAATTATCAATTTGATAAGCAGCCATTAACAAGCCATTATGAGAAAAGCATCCATACTAGTTTACGTAATTAAACTGATGGTGCCTAGTTCTATATGTAGGATCCCTTTTGTCAAATGCCTTAGTGAAAAATAAATTGTTGTGGAAATACTGCATCATACAAATTAATAGTTTGGGGTTTATCGCAATGAATTCCTTTAGATGTAGAATGCAGGTTACTGGTAGCAGTAACATTTAATTACTTGTCTGCAAAGTCCAGTCATTAATTAGTT